>NC_068947.1:23600761-23633871 GCF_026419915.1 Harpia harpyja | reverse complement strand
GGACCCTTACTACGACGAGGGCTCGTCTGCCGGGGACCGTTACTACGATGAGGGCTCGGCTGCCGGGGACCGTTATTACCACGAGGGCTCGGCTGCCGGGGACCATTACTACGACGAGGGCTCGGCTGCCGGGGAAAAAATTGTCGACGAGGGCTCGACTGCCGGGGACCATTACTACGACGAGGGCTCGGCTGCCGGGGACCATTACTACGACGAGGGCTTTGCTACCAGGGACCATTACTACGACGAGGGCTCGGCTGCCGGGGAAACAATTGTCGACGAGGGCTCGGCTGCTGGGGACCATTACTACGACGAGGGCTTGGCTGCCGGGCACCATTACTACGACGAGGGCTCGGCTGCCGGGGACCGTTACTACGACGAGGGCTCGGCTGCCGGGGACCATTACTACGACGAGGGCTCGGCTGCTGCGGAAACAATTGTCGACGAGGGCTCGGCTGCCGGGGACCATTACTACGACGAGGGCTCGGCTGCCGGGGACCGTTACTACGACGAGGGCTCGGCTGCCGGGGAAAAAATTGTCGACGAGGGCTCGACTGCCGGGGACCATTACTACGACGAGGGCTCGGCTGCCGGGGACCATTACTACGACGAGGGCTTTGCTACCAGGGACCATTACTACGACGAGGGCTCGGCTGCCGGGGAAACAATTGTCGACGAGGGCTCGGCTGCTGGGGACCATTACTACGACGAGGACTTGGCTGCCGGGGACCATTACTACGACGAGGGCTCGGCTGCCGGGGACCGTTACTACGGCGAGGGCTCGGCTGCCAGGGACCATTACTACGACGAGGGCTCGGCTGCCGGGGACCGTTACTACGATGAGGGCTCGGTTGCCGGGGACCGTTATTACGACGAGGGCTCGTCTGCCGGGGATCATTACTACGACGAGGGCTCGGCTGCCGGGGACCATTACTACGACGAGGGCTCGTCTGCCGGGGACCATTACTACGACGAGGGCTCGTCTGCCGGGGACCGTTACTACGACGAGGGCTCGGCTGCCGGGGACCATTACTACGACGAGGGCTCGGCTGCCGGGGAAACAATTGTCGACGAGGGCTCGGCTGCCGGGGACCATTACTACGACGAGGGCTCGGCTGCCGGGGACCATTACTACGACGAGGGCTCGGCTGCCGGGGACCGTTACTACGATGAGGGCTCGGCTGCCGGGGACCGTTATTACCACGAGGGCTCGGCTGCCGGGGACCATTACTACGACGAGGGCTCGGCTGCCGGGGAAAAAATTGTCGACGAGGGCTCGACTGCCGGGGACCATTACTACGACGAGGGCTCGGCTGCCGGGGACCATTACTACGACGAGGGCTTTGCTACCAGGGACCATTACTACGACGAGGGCTCGGCTGCCGGGGAAACAATTGTCGACGAGGGCTCGGCTGCTGGGGACCATTACTACGACGAGGGCTTGGCTGCCGGGGACCATTACTACGACGAGGGCTCGGCTGCCGGGGACCGTTACTACGACGAGGGCTCGGCTGCCGGGGACCATTACTACGACGAGGGCTCGGCTGCTGGGGAAACAATTGTCGACGAGGGCTCGGCTGCCGGGGACCATTACTACTACGAGGGCTTGGCTGCCGGGGACCATTACTACGACGAGGGCTCGGCTGCCGGGGACCGTTACTACGACGAGGGCTCGGCTGCCGGGGACCATTACTACGACGAGGGCTCGGCTGCCGGGGACCCTTACTACGACGAGGGCTCGTCTGCCGGGGACCGTTACTACGATGAGGGCTCGGCTGCCGGGGACCGTTATTACCACGAGGGCTCGGCTGCCGGGGACCATTACTACGACGAGGGCTCGGCTGCCGGGGAAAAAATTGTCGACGAGGGCTCGACTGCCGGGGACCATTACTACGACGAGGGCTCGGCTGCCGGGGACCATTACTACGACGAGGGCTTTGCTACCAGGGACCATTACTACGACGAGGGCTCGGCTGCCGGGGAAACAATTGTCGACGAGGGCTCGGCTGCTGGGGACCATTACTACGACGAGGGCTTGGCTGCCGGGCACCATTACTACGACGAGGGCTCGGCTGCCGGGGACCGTTACTACGACGAGGGCTCGGCTGCCGGGGACCATTACTACGACGAGGGCTCGGCTGCTGCGGAAACAATTGTCGACGAGGGCTCGGCTGCCGGGGACCATTACTACGACGAGGGCTCGGCTGCCGGGGACCGTTACTACGACGAGGGCTCGGCTGCCGGGGAAAAAATTGTCGACGAGGGCTCGACTGCCGGGGACCATTACTACGACGAGGGCTCGGCTGCCGGGGACCATTACTACGACGAGGGCTTTGCTACCAGGGACCATTACTACGACGAGGGCTCGGCTGCCGGGGAAACAATTGTCGACGAGGGCTCGGCTGCTGGGGACCATTACTACGACGAGGACTTGGCTGCCGGGGACCATTACTACGACGAGGGCTCGGCTGCCGGGGACCGTTACTACGGCGAGGGCTCGGCTGCCAGGGACCATTACTACGACGAGGGCTCGGCTGCCGGGGACCGTTACTACGATGAGGGCTCGGTTGCCGGGGACCGTTATTACGACGAGGGCTCGTCTGCCGGGGATCATTACTACGACGAGGGCTCGGCTGCCGGGGACCATTACTACGACGAGGGCTCGTCTGCCGGGGACCATTACTACGACGAGGGCTCGTCTGCCGGGGACCGTTACTACGACGAGGGCTCGGCTGCCGGGGACCATTACTACGACGAGGGCTCGGCTGCCGGGGAAACAATTGTCGACGAGGGCTCGGCTGCCGGGGACCATTACTACGACGAGGGCTCGGCTGCCGGGGACCATTACTACGACGAGGGCTCGGCTGCCGGGGACCGTTACTACGATGAGGGCTCGGCTGCCGGGGGACCGTTATTACCACGAGGGCTCGGCTGCCGGGGACCATTACTACGACGAGGGCTCGGCTGCCGGGGAAAAAATTGTCGACGAGGGCTCGACTGCCGGGGACCATTACTACGACGAGGGCTCGGCTGCCGGGGACCATTACTACGACGAGGGCTTTGCTACCAGGGACCATTACTACGACGAGGGCTCGGCTGCCGGGGAAACAATTGTCGACGAGGGCTCGGCTGCTGGGGACCATTACTACGACGAGGGCTTGGCTGCCGGGGACCATTACTACGACGAGGGCTCGGCTGCCGGGGACCGTTACTACGACGAGGGCTCGGCTGCCGGGGACCATTACTACGACGAGGGCTCGGCTGCTGGGGAAACAATTGTCGACGAGGGCTCGGCTGCCGGGGACCATTACTACTACGAGGGCTTGGCTGCCGGGGACCATTACTACGACGAGGGCTCGGCTGCCGGGGACCGTTACTACGACGAGGGCTCGGCTGCCGGGGACCATTACTACGACGAGGGCTCGGCTGCCGGGGAAAAAATTGTGGACGAGGGCTCGACTGCCGGGGACCATTACTACGACGAGGGCTCGGCTGCCGGGGACCATTACTACGACGAGGGCTTTGCTACCAGGGACCATTACTACGACGAGGGCTCGTCTGCCGGGGACCGTTACTACGACGAGGGCTCGGCTGCCGGGGACCATTACTACGACGAGGGCTCGGCTGCCGTGGAAACAATTGTCGACGAGGGCTCGGCTGCCGGGGACCATTACTACGACGAGTGCTCGGCTGCCGGGGAAACAATTGTCGACGAGGGCTCGGCTGCCGGGGACCATTACTACGACGAGGGCTCGGCTGCCAGGGACCGTTACTACGACGAGGGCTCGGCTGCCGGGGACCATTACTACGACGAGGGCTCGGCTGCCGGGGACCGTTACTACGACGAGGGCTCGGCTGCCGGGGAAACAATTGTCGACGAGGGCTCGGCTGCCGGGGATCATTACTACGACGAGGGCTCGGCTGCCGGGGACCATTACTACGACGAGGGCTCGGCTGCCTGGGACCGTTACTACGACGAGGGCTCGTCTGCCGGGGACCGTTACTACGACGAGGGCTCGGCTGCCGGGGACCATTACTACGACGAGGGCTCGGCTGCCCGGGAAACAATTGTCCACGAGGGCTCGGCTGCCGGGGACCATTACTATGACGAGGGCTCGGCTGCCGGGGACCATTACTACGACGAGGGCTTGGCTGCCGGGGACCGTTACTACGACGAGGGCTCGGCTGCCGGGGACCGTTACTACGACGAGGGCTCGGCTGCCGGGTCCATTACTACGACGAGGGCTCGGCTGCCGGGTAAACAATTGTCGACGAGGGCTCGGCTGCCGGGGACCATTACTACGACGAGGGCTCGGCTGCCGGGGACCATTACTACGACGAGGGCTCGGCTGCCGGGGACCGTTACTACGATGAGGGCTCGGGTGCCGGGGACCGTTATTACGACGAGGGCTCGGCTGCCGGGGATCATTACTACGACGAGGGCTCGGCTGCCGGGGACCATTACTACGACGAGGGCTCGTCTGCCGGGGACCGTTACTACGACGAGGGCTCGGCTGCCGGGGACCGTTACTACGACGAGGGCTCGGCTGCCGGGGACCGTTACTACGACGAGGGCTCGGCTGCCGGGGACCATTACTACGACGAGGGCTCGGCTGCCGGGGACCGTTACTACGACGAGGGCTCGGCTGCCGGGGACCATTACTACGACGAGGGCTCGGCTGCCGGGGACCGTTACTACGACGAGGGCTCGGCTGCCGGGGACCGTTACTACGACGAGGGCTCGGCTGCCGGGGACCATTACTACGACGAGGGCTCGGCTGCCGGGGACCGTTACTACGACGAGGGCTCGGCTGCCGGGGACCATTACTACGACGAGGGCTCGGCTGCTGGGGACCGTTACTACGACGAGGGCTCGGCTGCCGGGGACCGTTACTACGACGAGGGCTCGGCTGCCGGGGACCATTACTACGACGAGGGCTCGGCTGCCGGGGAAACAATTGTCGACAAGGGCTCGGCTGCCGGGGACCATTACTACGACGAGGGCTCGTCTGCCGGGGACCGTTACTACGACGAGGGCTCGGCTGCCGGGGACCATTACTACGACGAGGGCTCGTCTGCCGGGGACCGTTACTACGACGAGGGCTCGGCTGCCGGGGACCATTACTACGACGAGGGCTCGGCTGCCGGGGAAAAAATTGTCGACGAGGGCTCGGCTGCCGGGGACCATTACTACGACGAGGGCTCGGCTGCCGGGGACCGTTACTACGACGAGGGCTCGGCTGCCGGGGACCATTACTACGACGAGGGCTCGGCTGCCGGGGACCATTACTACGACGAGGGCTCATCTGCCGGGGACCGTTACTACGATGAGGGCTCGGCTGCCGGGGACCATTACTACGACGAGGGCTCGGCTGCCGGGGACCGTTACTACGACGAGGGCTCGGCTGCCGGGGACCGTTACTACGACGAGGGCTCGGCTGCCGGGGACCATTACTACGACGAGGGCTCGGCTGCCGGGGACCGTTACTACGACGAGGGCTCGGCTGCCGGGGACCATTACTACGACGAGGGCTCGTCTGCCGGGGACCGTTACTACGACGAGGGCTCGGCTGCCGGGGACCATTACTACGACGAGGGCTCGGCTGCCGGGGAAACAATTGTCGACGAGGGCTCGGCTGCCGGGGACCATTACTACGACGAGGGCTCGGCTGCCGGGGACCATTACTACGACGAGGGCTCGGCTGCCGGGGACCCTTACTACGACGAGGGCTCGGCTGCCGGGGACCCTTACTACGACGAGGGCTCGTCTGCCGGGGACCGTTACTACGATGAGGGCTCGGCTGCCGGGGACCGTTATTACCACGAGGGCTCGGCTGCCGGGGACCATTACTACGACGAGGGCTCGGCTGCCGGGGAAAAAATTGTCGACGAGGGCTCGACTGCCGGGGACCATTACTACGACGAGGGCTCGGCTGCCGGGGACCATTACTACGACGAGGGCTTTGCTACCAGGGACCATTACTACGACGAGGGCTCGGCTGCCGGGGAAACAATTGTCGACGAGGGCTCGGCTGCTGGGGACCATTACTACGACGAGGGCTTGGCTGCCGGGCACCATTACTACGACGAGGGCTCGGCTGCCGGGGACCGTTACTACGACGAGGGCTCGGCTGCCGGGGACCATTACTACGACGAGGGCTCGGCTGCTGCGGAAACAATTGTCGACGAGGGCTCGGCTGCCGGGGACCATTACTACGACGAGGGCTCGGCTGCCGGGGACCGTTACTACGACGAGGGCTCGGCTGCCGGGGAAAAAATTGTCGACGAGGGCTCGACTGCCGGGGACCATTACTACGACGAGGGCTCGGCTGCCGGGGACCATTACTACGACGAGGGCTTTGCTACCAGGGACCATTACTACGACGAGGGCTCGGCTGCCGGGGAAACAATTGTCGACGAGGGCTCGGCTGCTGGGGACCATTACTACGACGAGGACTTGGCTGCCGGGGACCATTACTACGACGAGGGCTCGGCTGCCGGGGACCGTTACTACGGCGAGGGCTCGGCTGCCAGGGACCATTACTACGACGAGGGCTCGGCTGCCGGGGACCGTTACTACGATGAGGGCTCGGTTGCCGGGGACCGTTATTACGACGAGGGCTCGTCTGCCGGGGATCATTACTACGACGAGGGCTCGGCTGCCGGGGACCATTACTACGACGAGGGCTCGTCTGCCGGGGACCATTACTACGACGAGGGCTCGTCTGCCGGGGACCGTTACTACGACGAGGGCTCGGCTGCCGGGGACCATTACTACGACGAGGGCTCGGCTGCCGGGGAAACAATTGTCGACGAGGGCTCGGCTGCCGGGGACCATTACTACGACGAGGGCTCGGCTGCCGGGGACCATTACTACGACGAGGGCTCGGCTGCCGGGGACCGTTACTACGATGAGGGCTCGGCTGCCGGGGACCGTTATTACCACGAGGGCTCGGCTGCCGGGGACCATTACTACGACGAGGGCTCGGCTGCCGGGGAAAAAATTGTCGACGAGGGCTCGACTGCCGGGGACCATTACTACGACGAGGGCTCGGCTGCCGGGGACCATTACTACGACGAGGGCTTTGCTACCAGGGACCATTACTACGACGAGGGCTCGGCTGCCGGGGAAACAATTGTCGACGAGGGCTCGGCTGCTGGGGACCATTACTACGACGAGGGCTTGGCTGCCGGGGACCATTACTACGACGAGGGCTCGGCTGCCGGGGACCGTTACTACGACGAGGGCTCGGCTGCCGGGGACCATTACTACGACGAGGGCTCGGCTGCTGGGGAAACAATTGTCGACGAGGGCTCGGCTGCCGGGGACCATTACTACTACGAGGGCTTGGCTGCCGGGGACCATTACTACGACGAGGGCTCGGCTGCCGGGGACCGTTACTACGACGAGGGCTCGGCTGCCGGGGACCATTACTACGACGAGGGCTCGGCTGCCGGGGAAAAAATTGTGGACGAGGGCTCGACTGCCGGGGACCATTACTACGACGAGGGCTCGGCTGCCGGGGACCATTACTACGACGAGGGCTTTGCTACCAGGGACCATTACTACGACGAGGGCTCGTCTGCCGGGGACCGTTACTACGACGAGGGCTCGGCTGCCGGGGACCATTACTACGACGAGGGCTCGGCTGCCGTGGAAACAATTGTCGACGAGGGCTCGGCTGCCGGGGACCATTACTACGACGAGTGCTCGGCTGCCGGGGAAACAATTGTCGACGAGGGCTCGGCTGCCGGGGACCATTACTACGACGAGGGCTCGGCTGCCAGGGACCGTTACTACGACGAGGGCTCGGCTGCCGGGGACCATTACTACGACGAGGGCTCGGCTGCCGGGGACCGTTACTACGACGAGGGCTCGGCTGCCGGGGAAACAATTGTCGACGAGGGCTCGGCTGCCGGGGATCATTACTACGACGAGGGCTCGGCTGCCGGGGACCATTACTACGACGAGGGCTCGGCTGCCTGGGACCGTTACTACGACGAGGGCTCGTCTGCCGGGGACCGTTACTACGACGAGGGCTCGGCTGCCGGGGACCATTACTACGACGAGGGCTCGGCTGCCCGGGAAACAATTGTCCACGAGGGCTCGGCTGCCGGGGACCATTACTATGACGAGGGCTCGGCTGCCGGGGACCATTACTACGACGAGGGCTTGGCTGCCGGGGACCGTTACTACGACGAGGGCTCGGCTGCCGGGGACCGTTACTACGACGAGGGCTCGGCTGCCGGGTCCATTACTACGACGAGGGCTCGGCTGCCGGGTAAACAATTGTCGACGAGGGCTCGGCTGCCGGGGACCATTACTACGACGAGGGCTCGGCTGCCGGGGACCATTACTACGACGAGGGCTCGGCTGCCGGGGACCGTTACTACGATGAGGGCTCGGGTGCCGGGGACCGTTATTACGACGAGGGCTCGGCTGCCGGGGATCATTACTACGACGAGGGCTCGGCTGCCGGGGACCATTACTACGACGAGGGCTCGTCTGCCGGGGACCGTTACTACGACGAGGGCTCGGCTGCCGGGGACCGTTACTACGACGAGGGCTCGGCTGCCGGGGACCGTTACTACGACGAGGGCTCGGCTGCCGGGGACCATTACTACGACGAGGGCTCGGCTGCCGGGGACCGTTACTACGACGAGGGCTCGGCTGCCGGGGACCATTACTACGACGAGGGCTCGGCTGCCGGGGACCGTTACTACGACGAGGGCTCGGCTGCCGGGGACCGTTACTACGACGAGGGCTCGGCTGCCGGGGACCATTACTACGACGAGGGCTCGGCTGCCGGGGACCGTTACTACGACGAGGGCTCGGCTGCCGGGGACCATTACTACGACGAGGGCTCGGCTGCTGGGGACCGTTACTACGACGAGGGCTCGGCTGCCGGGGACCGTTACTACGACGAGGGCTCGGCTGCCGGGGACCATTACTACGACGAGGGCTCGGCTGCCGGGGAAACAATTGTCGACAAGGGCTCGGCTGCCGGGGACCATTACTACGACGAGGGCTCGTCTGCCGGGGACCGTTACTACGACGAGGGCTCGGCTGCCGGGGACCATTACTACGACGAGGGCTCGTCTGCCGGGGACCGTTACTACGACGAGGGCTCGGCTGCCGGGGACCATTACTACGACGAGGGCTCGGCTGCCGGGGAAAAAATTGTCGACGAGGGCTCGGCTGCCGGGGACCATTACTACGACGAGGGCTCGGCTGCCGGGGACCGTTACTACGACGAGGGCTCGGCTGCCGGGGACCATTACTACGACGAGGGCTCGGCTGCCGGGGACCATTACTACGACGAGGGCTCATCTGCCGGGGACCGTTACTACGATGAGGGCTCGGCTGCCGGGGACCATTACTACGACGAGGGCTCGGCTGCCGGGGACCGTTACTACGACGAGGGCTCGGCTGCCGGGGACCGTTACTACGACGAGGGCTCGGCTGCCGGGGACCATTACTACGACGAGGGCTCGGCTGCCGGGGACCGTTACTACGACGAGGGCTCGGCTGCCGGGGACCATTACTACGACGAGGGCTCGTCTGCCGGGGACCGTTACTACGACGAGGGCTCGGCTGCCGGGGACCATTACTACGACGAGGGCTCGGCTGCCGGGGAAACAATTGTCGACGAGGGCTCGGCTGCCGGGGACCATTACTACGACGAGGGCTCGGCTGCCGGGGACCATTACTACGACGAGGGCTCGGCTGCCGGGGACCCTTACTACGACGAGGGCTCGTCTGCCGGGGACCGTTACTACGATGAGGGCTCGGCTGCCGGGGACCGTTATTACCACGAGGGCTCGGCTGCCGGGGACCATTACTACGACGAGGGCTCGGCTGCCGGGGAAACAATTGTCGACGAGGGCTCGGCTGCCTGGGACCATTACTACGACGAGGGCTCGGCTGCCGGGGACCATTACTACGACGAGGGCTCGGCTGCCGGGGAAACAATTGTCGACAAGGGCTCGGCTGCCGGGGACCATTACTACGACGAGGGCTTGGCTGCCGGGGACCATTACTACGACGAGGGCTCGGCTGCCGGGGACCGTTACTACGACGAGGGCTCGGCTGCCGGGGACCATTACTACGACGAGGGCTCGGCTGCCGGGGAAACAATTGTCAACGAGGGCTCGGCTGCCGGGGACCATTACTACGACGAGGGCTCGGCTGCCGGGGACCATTACTACGACGAGGGCTCGGCTGCCGGGGACCGTTACTACGACGAGGGCTCGGCTGCCGGGGACCGTTACTACGACGAGGGCTCGTCTGCCGGGGACCGTTACTACGACGAGGGCTTGGCTGCCGGGGACCATTACTACGACGAGGGCTCGGCTGCCGCGGACCGTTACTACGACGAGGGCTCGGCTGCCGGGGACCATTACTACGACGAGGGCTCGGCTGCCGGGGACCATTACTACGACGAGGGCTCGGCTGCCGGGGAAACAATTGTCGACGAGGGCTCGGCTGCCGGGGACCATTACTACGACGAGGGCTCGGCTGCCGGGGAAAAAATTGTCGACGAGGGCTCGGCTGCCGGGGACCATTACTACGACGAGGGCTCGGCTGCCGGGGACCGTTACTACGACGAGGGCTCGGCTGCCGGGGACCATTACTACGACGAGGGCTCGGCTGCCGGGGACCGTTACTACGACGAGGGCTCGGCTGCCGGGGACCATTACTACGACGAGGGCTCGGCTGCCGGGGAAACAATTGTCGACGAGGGCTCGGCTGCCGGGGACCATTACTACGACGAGGGCTCGGCTGCCGGGGACCATTACTACGACGAGGGCTCGGCTGCCGGGGACCGTTACTACGATGAGGGCTCGGCTGCCGGGGACCGTTATTACCACGAGGGCTCGGCTGCCGGGGACCATTACTACGACGAGGGCTCGGCTGCCGGGGAAAAAATTGTCGACGAGGGCTCGACTGCCGGGGACCATTACTACGACGAGGGCTTTGCTACCAGGGACCATTACTACGACGAGGGCTCGGCTGCCGGGGAAACAATTGTCGACGAGGGTTCGGCTGCTGGGGACCATTACTACGACGAGGGCTTGGCTGCCGGGGACCATTACTACGACGAGGGCTCGGCTGCCGGGGACCGTTACTACGACGAGGGCTCGGCTGCCGGGGACCATTACTACGACGAGGGCTCGGCTGCTGGGGAAACAATTGTCGACGAGGGCTCGGCTGCCGGGGACCATTACTACGACGAGGGCTTGGCTGCCGGGGACCATTACTACGACGAGGGCTCGGCTGCCGGGGACCGTTACTACGACGAGGGCTCGGCTGCCGGGGACCATTACTACGACGAGGGCTCGGCTGCCGGGGAAAAAATTGTGGACGAGGGCTCGACTGCCGGGGACCATTACTACGACGAGGGCTCGGCTGCCGGGGACCATTACTACGACGAGGGCTTTGCTACCAGGGACCATTACTACGACGAGGGCTCGGCTGCCGGGGAAACAATTGTCGACGAGGGCTCGGCTGCTGGGGACCATTACTACGACGAGGGCTTGGCTGCCGGATACCATTACTACGACGAGGGCTCGGCTGCCGGGGACCGTTACTACGACGAGGGCTCGGCTGCCGGGGACCATTACTACGACGAGGGCTCGGCTGCTGGGGAAACAATTGTCGACGAGGGCTCGGCTGCCGGGGACCATTACTACGACGAGGGCTTGGCTGCCGGGGACCATTACTACGATGAGGGCTCGGGTGCCGGGGACCGTTACTACGACGAGGGCTCGGCTGCCGGGGACCATTACTACGACGAGGGCTCGGCTGCCGGGGGACCATTACTACGACGAGGGCTCGGCTGCCGGGGACCGTTACTACGACGAGGGCTCGGCTGCCGGGGACCGTTACTACGACGAGGGCTCGGCTGCCGGGGACCATTACTACGACGAGGGCTTTGCTACCAGGGACCATTACTACGACGAGGGCTCGGCTGCCGGGGAAACAATTGTCGACGAGGGCTCGGCTGCCGGGGACCATTACTACGACGAGGGCTCGGCTGCCGGGGACCATTACTACGACGAGGGCTCGGCTGCCGGGGACCGTTACTACGATGAGGGCTCGGCTGCCGGGGACCATTACTACGACGAGGGCTCGGCTGCCGGGGGACCATTACTACGACGAGGGCTCGTCTTCCGGGGACCGTTACTACGACGAGGGCTCGGCTGCCGGGGACCATTACTACGACGAGGGCTCGGCTACCGGGGAAACAATTGTCGACGAGGGCTCGGCTGCCGGTGACCATTACTACGACGAGGGCTCGGCTGCCGGGGACCATTACTACGACGAGGGCTCGGCTGCCGGGGACCCTTACTACGACGAGGGCTCGTCTGCCGGGGACCGTTACTACGATGAGGGCTCGGCTGCCGGGGACCGTTATTACCACGAGGGCTCGGCTGCCGGGGACCATTACTACGACGAGGGCTCGGCTGCCGGGGAAAAAATTGTCGACGAGGGCTCGACTGCCGGGGACCATTACTACGACGAGGGCTCGGCTGCCGGGGACCATTACTACGACGAGGGCTTTGCTACCAGGGACCATTACTACGACGAGGGCTCGGCTGCCGGGGAAACAATTGTCGACGAGGGCTCGGCTGCTGGGGACCATTACTACGACGAGGGCTTGGCTGCCGGGCACCATTACTACGACGAGGGCTCGGCTGCCGGGGACCGTTACTACGACGAGGGCTCGGCTGCCGGGGACCATTACTACGACGAGGGCTCGGCTGCTGCGGAAACAATTGTCGACGAGGGCTCGGCTGCCGGGGACCATTACTACGACGAGGGCTCGGCTGCCGGGGACCGTTACTACGACGAGGGCTCGGCTGCCGGGGAAAAAATTGTCGACGAGGGCTCGACTGCCGGGGACCATTACTACGACGAGGGCTCGGCTGCCGGGGACCATTACTACGACGAGGGCTTTGCTACCAGGGACCATTACTACGACGAGGGCTCGGCTGCCGGGGAAACAATTGTCGACGAGGGCTCGGCTGCTGGGGACCATTACTACGACGAGGACTTGGCTGCCGGGGACCATTACTACGACGAGGGCTCGGCTGCCGGGGACCGTTACTACGGCGAGGGCTCGGCTGCCAGGGACCATTACTACGACGAGGGCTCGGCTGCCGGGGGACCGTTACTACGATGAGGGCTCGGTTGCCGGGGACCGTTATTACGACGAGGGCTCGTCTGCCGGGGATCATTACTACGACGAGGGCTCGGCTGCCGGGGACCATTACTACGACGAGGGCTCGTCTGCCGGGGACCATTACTACGACGAGGGCTCGTCTGCCGGGGACCGTTACTACGACGAGGGCTCGGCTGCCGGGGGACCATTACTACGACGAGGGCTCGGCTGCCGGGGAAACAATTGTCGACGAGGGCTCGGCTGCCGGGGACCATTACTACGACGAGGGCTCGGCTGCCGGGGGACCATTACTACGACGAGGGCTCGGCTGCCGGGGGACCGTTACTACGATGAGGGCTCGGCTGCCGGGGACCGTTATTACCACGAGGGCTCGGCTGCCGGGGACCATTACTACGACGAGGGCTCGGCTGCCGGGGAAAAAATTGTCGACGAGGGCTCGACTGCCGGGGACCATTACTACGACGAGGGCTCGGCTGCCGGGGACCATTACTACGACGAGGGCTTTGCTACCAGGGACCATTACTACGACGAGGGCTCGGCTGCCTGGGGAAACAATTGTCGACGAGGGCTCGGCTGCTGGGGACCATTACTACGACGAGGGCTTGGCTGCCGGGGACCATTACTACGACGAGGGCTCGGCTGCCGGGGACCGTTACTACGACGAGGGCTCGGCTGCCGGGGACCATTACTACGACGAGGGCTCGGCTGCTGGGGAAACAATTGTCGACGAGGGCTCGGCTGCCGGGGACCATTACTACTACGAGGGCTTGGCTGCCGGGGACCATTACTACGACGAGGGCTCGGCTGCCGGGGACCGTTACTACGACGAGGGCTCGGCTGCCGGGGACCATTACTACGACGAGGGCTCGGCTGCCGGGGACCCTTACTACGACGAGGGCTCGTCTGCCGGGGACCGTTACTACGATGAGGGCTCGGCTGCCGGGGACCGTTATTACCACGAGGGCTCGGCTGCCGGGGACCATTACTACGACGAGGGCTCGGCTGCCGGGGAAAAAATTGTCGACGAGGGCTCGACTGCCGGGGACCATTACTACGACGAGGGCTCGGCTGCCGGGGACCATTACTACGACGAGGGCTTTGCTACCAGGGACCATTACTACGACGAGGGCTCGGCTGCCGGGGAAACAATTGTCGACGAGGGCTCGGCTGCTGGGGACCATTACTACGACGAGGGCTTGGCTGCCGGGCACCATTACTACGACGAGGGCTCGGCTGCCGGGGACCGTTACTACGACGAGGGCTCGGCTGCCGGGGACCATTACTACGACGAGGGCTCGGCTGCTGCGGAAACAATTGTCGACGAGGGCTCGGCTGCCGGGGACCATTACTACGACGAGGGCTCGGCTGCCGGGGACCGTTACTACGACGAGGGCTCGGCTGCCGGGGAAAAAATTGTCGACGAGGGCTCGACTGCCGGGGACCATTACTACGACGAGGGCTCGGCTGCCGGGGACCATTACTACGACGAGGGCTTTGCTACCAGGGACCATTACTACGACGAGGGCTCGGCTGCCGGGGAAACAATTGTCGACGAGGGCTCGGCTGCTGGGGACCATTACTACGACGAGGACTTGGCTGCCGGGGACCATTACTACGACGAGGGCTCGGCTGCCGGGGACCGTTACTACGGCGAGGGCTCGGCTGCCAGGGACCATTACTACGACGAGGGCTCGGCTGCCGGGGACCGTTACTACGATGAGGGCTCGGTTGCCGGGGACCGTTATTACGACGAGGGCTCGTCTGCCGGGGATCATTACTACGACGAGGGCTCGGCTGCCGGGGACCATTACTACGACGAGGGCTCGTCTGCCGGGGACCATTACTACGACGAGGGCTCGTCTGCCGGGGACCGTTACTACGACGAGGGCTCGGCTGCCGGGGACCATTACTACGACGAGGGCTCGGCTGCCGGGGAAACAATTGTCGACGAGGGCTCGGCTGCCGGGGACCATTACTACGACGAGGGCTCGGCTGCCGGGGACCATTACTACGACGAGGGCTCGGCTGCCGGGGACCGTTACTACGATGAGGGCTCGGCTGCCGGGGACCGTTATTACCACGAGGGCTCGGCTGCCGGGGACCATTACTACGACGAGGGCTCGGCTGCCGGGGAAAAAATTGTGGACGAGGGCTCGACTGCCGGGGACCATTACTACGACGAGGGCTCGGCTGCCGGGGACCATTACTACGACGAGGGCTTTGCTACCAGGGACCATTACTACGACGAGGGCTCGGCTGCCGGGGAAACAATTGTCGACGAGGGCTCGGCTGCTGGGGACCATTACTACGACGAGGGCTTGGCTGCCGGATACCATTACTACGACGAGGGCTCGGCTGCCGGGGACCGTTACTACGACGAGGGCTCGGCTGCCGGGGACCATTACTACGACGAGGGCTCGGCTGCTGGGGAAACAATTGTCGACGAGGGCTCGGCTGCCGGGGACCATTACTACGACGAGGGCTTGGCTGCCGGGGACCATTACTACGATGAGGGCTCGGGTGCCGGGGACCGTTACTACGACGAGGGCTCGGCTGCCGGGGACCATTACTACGACGAGGGCTCGGCTGCCGGGGACCATTACTACGACGAGGGCTCGGCTGCCGGGGACCGTTACTACGACGAGGGCTCGGCTGCCGGGGACCGTTACTACGACGAGGGCTCGGCTGCCGGGGACCATTACTACGACGAGGGCTTTGCTACCAGGGACCATTACTACGACGAGGGCTCGGCTGCCGGGGAAACAATTGTCGACGAGGGCTCGGCTGCCGGGGACCATTACTACGACGAGGGCTCGGCTGCCGGGGACCATTACTACGACGAGGGCTCGGCTGCCGGGGACCGTTACTACGATGAGGGCTCGGCTGCCGGGGACCATTACTACGACGAGGGCTCGGCTGCCGGGGACCATTACTACGACGATGGCTCGTCTTCCGGGGACCGTTACTACGACGAGGGCTCGGCTGCCGGGGACCATTACTACGACGAGGGCTCGGCTACCGGGGAAACAATTGTCGACGAGGGCTCGGCTGCCGGTGACCATTACTACGACGAGGGCTCGGCTGCCGGGGACCATTACTACGACGAGGGCTCGGCTGCCGGGGACCCTTACTACGACGAGGGCTCGTCTGCCGGGGACCGTTACTACGATGAGGGCTCGGCTGCCGGGGACCGTTATTACCACGAGGGCTCGGCTGCCGGGGACCATTACTACGACGAGGGCTCGGCTGCCGGGGAAAAAATTGTCGACGAGGGCTCGACTGCCGGGGACCATTACTACGACGAGGGCTCGGCTGCCGGGGACCATTACTACGACGAGGGCTTTGCTACCAGGGACCATTACTACGACGAGGGCTCGGCTGCCGGGGAAACAATTGTCGACGAGGGCTCGGCTGCTGGGGACCATTACTACGACGAGGGCTTGGCTGCCGGGCACCATTACTACGACGAGGGCTCGGCTGCCGGGGACCGTTACTACGACGAGGGCTCGGCTGCCGGGGACCATTACTACGACGAGGGCTCGGCTGCTGCGGAAACAATTGTCGACGAGGGCTCGGCTGCCGGGGACCATTACTACGACGAGGGCTCGGCTGCCGGGGACCGTTACTACGACGAGGGCTCGGCTGCCGGGGAAAAAATTGTCGACGAGGGCTCGACTGCCGGGGACCATTACTACGACGAGGGCTCGGCTGCCGGGGACCATTACTACGACGAGGGCTTTGCTACCAGGGACCATTACTACGACGAGGGCTCGGCTGCCGGGGAAACAATTGTCGACGAGGGCTCGGCTGCTGGGGACCATTACTACGACGAGGACTTGGCTGCCGGGGACCATTACTACGACGAGGGCTCGGCTGCCGGGGACCCTTACTACGACGAGGGCTCGTCTGCCGGGGACCGTTACTACGATGAGGGCTCGGCTGCCGGGGACCGTTATTACCACGAGGGCTCGGCTGCCGGGGACCATTACTACGACGAGGGCTCGGCTGCCGGGGAAAAAATTGTCGACGAGGGCTCGACTGCCGGGGACCATTACTACGACGAGGGCTCGGCTGCCGGGGACCATTACTACGACGAGGGCTTTGCTACCAGGGACCATTACTACGACGAGGGCTCGGCTGCCGGGGAAACAATTGTCGACGAGGGCTCGGCTGCTGGGGACCATTACTACGACGAGGGCTTGGCTGCCGGGCACCATTACTACGACGAGGGCTCGGCTGCCGGGGACCGTTACTACGACGAGGGCTCGGCTGCCGGGGACCATTACTACGACGAGGGCTCGGCTGCTGCGGAAACAATTGTCGACGAGGGCTCGGCTGCCGGGGACCATTACTACGACGAGGGCTCGGCTGCCGGGGACCGTTACTACGACGAGGGCTCGGCTGCCGGGGAAAAAATTGTCGACGAGGGCTCGACTGCCGGGGACCATTACTACGACGAGGGCTCGGCTGCCGGGGACCATTACTACGACGAGGGCTTTGCTACCAGGGACCATTACTACGACGAGGGCTCGGCTGCCGGGGAAACAATTGTCGACGAGGGCTCGGCTGCTGGGGACCATTACTACGACGAGGACTTGGCTGCCGGGGACCATTACTACGACGAGGGCTCGGCTGCCGGGGACCGTTACTACGGCGAGGGCTCGGCTGCCAGGGACCATTACTACGACGAGGGCTCGGCTGCCGGGGACCGTTACTACGATGAGGGCTCGGTTGCCGGGGACCGTTATTACGACGAGGGCTCGTCTGCCGGGGATCATTACTACGACGAGGGCTCGGCTGCCGGGGACCATTACTACGACGAGGGCTCGTCTGCCGGGGACCATTACTACGACGAGGGCTCGTCTGCCGGGGACCGTTACTACGACGAGGGCTCGGCTGCCGGGGACCATTACTACGACGAGGGCTCGGCTGCCGGGGAAACAATTGTCGACGAGGGCTCGGCTGCCGGGGACCATTACTACGACGAGGGCTCGGCTGCCGGGGACCATTACTACGACGAGGGCTCGGCTGCCGGGGACCGTTACTACGATGAGGGCTCGGCTGCCGGGGACCGTTATTACCACGAGGGCTCGGCTGCCGGGGACCATTACTACGACGAGGGCTCGGCTGCCGGGGAAAAAATTGTCGACGAGGGCTCGACTGCCGGGGACCATTACTACGACGAGGGCTCGGCTGCCGGGGACCATTACTACGACGAGGGCTTTGCTACCAGGGACCATTACTACGACGAGGGCTCGGCTGCCGGGGAAACAATTGTCGACGAGGGCTCGGCTGCTGGGGACCATTACTACGACGAGGGCTTGGCTGCCGGGGACCATTACTACGACGAGGGCTCGGCTGCCGGGGACCGTTACTACGACGAGGGCTCGGCTGCCGGGGACCATTACTACGACGAGGGCTCGGCTGCTGGGGAAACAATTGTCGACGAGGGCTCGGCTGCCGGGGACCATTACTACTACGAGGGCTTGGCTGCCGGGGACCATTACTACGACGAGGGCTCGGCTGCCGGGGACCGTTACTACGACGAGGGCTCGGCTGCCGGGGACCATTACTACGACGAGGGCTCGGCTGCCGGGGACCCTTACTACGACGAGGGCTCGTCTGCCGGGGACCGTTACTACGATGAGGGCTCGGCTGCCGGGGACCGTTATTACCACGAGGGCTCGGCTGCCGGGGACCATTACTACGACGAGGGCTCGGCTGCCGGGGAAAAAAATTGTCGACGAGGGCTCGACTGCCGGGGACCATTACTACGACGAGGGCTCGGCTGCCGGGGACCATTACTACGACGAGGGCTTTGCTACCAGGGACCATTACTACGACGAGGGCTCGGCTGCCGGGGAAACAATTGTCGACGAGGGCTCGGCTGCTGGGGACCATTACTACGACGAGGGCTTGGCTGCCGGGCACCATTACTACGACGAGGGCTCGGCTGCCGGGGACCGTTACTACGACGAGGGCTCGGCTGCCGGGGACCATTACTACGACGAGGGCTCGGCTGCTGCGGAAACAATTGTCGACGAGGGCTCGGCTGCCGGGGACCATTACTACGACGAGGGCTCGGCTGCCGGGGACCGTTACTACGACGAGGGCTCGGCTGCCGGGGAAAAAATTGTCGACGAGGGCTCGACTGCCGGGGACCATTACTACGACGAGGGCTCGGCTGCCGGGGACCATTACTACGACGAGGGCTTTGCTACCAGGGACCATTACTACGACGAGGGCTCGGCTGCCGGGGAAACAATTGTCGACGAGGGCTCGGCTGCTGGGGACCATTACTACGACGAGGACTTGGCTGCCGGGGACCATTACTACGACGAGGGCTCGGCTGCCGGGGACCGTTACTACGGCGAGGGCTCGGCTGCCAGGGACCATTACTACGACGAGGGCTCGGCTGCCGGGGACCGTTACTACGATGAGGGCTCGGTTGCCGGGGACCGTTATTACGACGAGGGCTCGTCTGCCGGGGATCATTACTACGACGAGGGCTCGGCTGCCGGGGACCATTACTACGACGAGGGCTCGTCTGCCGGGGACCATTACTACGACGAGGGCTCGTCTGCCGGGGACCGTTACTACGACGAGGGCTCGGCTGCCGGGGACCATTACTACGACGAGGGCTCGGCTGCCGGGGAAACAATTGTCGACGAGGGCTCGGCTGCCGGGGACCATTACTACGACGAGGGCTCGGCTGCCGGGGACCATTACTACGACGAGGGCTCGGCTGCCGGGGACCGTTACTACGATGAGGGCTCGGCTGCCGGGGACCGTTATTACCACGAGGGCTCGGCTGCCGGGGACCATTACTACGACGAGGGCTCGGCTGCCGGGGAAAAAATTGTGGACGAGGGCTCGACTGCCGGGGACCATTACTACGACGAGGGCTCGGCTGCCGGGGACCATTACTACGACGAGGGCTTTGCTACCAGGGACCATTACTACGACGAGGGCTCGGCTGCCGGGGAAACAATTGTCGACGAGGGCTCGGCTGCTGGGGACCATTACTACGACGAGGGCTTGGCTGCCGGATACCATTACTACGACGAGGGCTCGGCTGCCGGGGACCGTTACTACGACGAGGGCTCGGCTGCCGGGGACCATTACTACGACGAGGGCTCGGCTGCTGGGGAAACAATTGTCGACGAGGGCTCGGCTGCCGGGGACCATTACTACGACGAGGGCTTGGCTGCCGGGGACCATTACTACGATGAGGGCTCGGGTGCCGGGGACCGTTACTACGACGAGGGCTCGGCTGCCGGGGACCATTACTACGACGAGGGCTCGGCTGCCGGGGACCATTACTACGACGAGGGCTCGGCTGCCGGGGACCGTTACTACGACGAGGGCTCGGCTGCCGGGGACCGTTACTACGACGAGGGCTCGGCTGCCGGGGACCATTACTACGACGAGGGCTTTGCTACCAGGGACCATTACTACGACGAGGGCTCGGCTGCCGGGGAAACAATTGTCGACGAGGGCTCGGCTGCCGGGGACCATTACTACGACGAGGGCTCGGCTGCCGGGGACCATTACTACGACGAGGGCTCGGCTGCCGGGGACCGTTACTACGATGAGGGCTCGGCTGCCGGGGACCATTACTACGACGAGGGCTCGGCTGCCGGGGACCATTACTACGACGAGGGCTCGTCTTCCGGGGACCGTTACTACGACGAGGGCTCGGCTGCCGGGGACCATTACTACGACGAGGGCTCGGCTACCGGGGAAACAATTGTCGACGAGGGCTCGGCTGCCGGTGACCATTACTACGACGAGGGCTCGGCTGCCGGGGACCATTACTACGACGAGGGCTCGGCTGCCGGGGACCCTTACTACGACGAGGGCTCGTCTGCCGGGGACCGTTACTACGATGAGGGCTCGGCTGCCGGGGACCGTTATTACCACGAGGGCTCGGCTGCCGGGGACCATTACTACGACGAGGGCTCGGCTGCCGGGGAAAAAATTGTCGACGAGGGCTCGACTGCCGGGGACCATTACTACGACGAGGGCTCGGCTGCCGGGGACCATTACTACGACGAGGGCTTTGCTACCAGGGACCATTACTACGACGAGGGCTCGGCTGCCGGGGAAACAATTGTCGACGAGGGCTCGGCTGCTGGGGACCATTACTACGACGAGGGCTTGGCTGCCGGGCACCATTACTACGACGAGGGCTCGGCTGCCGGGGACCGTTACTACGACGAGGGCTCGGCTGCCGGGGACCATTACTACGACGAGGGCTCGGCTGCTGCGGAAACAATTGTCGACGAGGGCTCGGCTGCCGGGGACCATTACTACGACGAGGGCTCGGCTGCCGGGGACCGTTACTACGACGAGGGCTCGGCTGCCGGGGAAAAAATTGTCGACGAGGGCTCGACTGCCGGGGACCATTACTACGACGAGGGCTCGGCTGCCGGGGACCATTACTACGACGAGGGCTTTGCTACCAGGGACCATTACTACGACGAGGGCTCGGCTGCCGGGGAAACAATTGTCGACGAGGGCTCGGCTGCTGGGGACCATTACTACGACGAGGACTTGGCTGCCGGGGACCATTACTACGACGAGGGCTCGGCTGCCGGGGACCGTTACTACGGCGAGGGCTCGGCTGCCAGGGACCATTACTACGACGAGGGCTCGGCTGCCGGGGACCGTTACTACGATGAGGGCTCGGTTGCCGGGGACCGTTATTACGACGAGGGCTCGTCTGCCGGGGATCATTACTACGACGAGGGCTCGGCTGCCGGGGACCATTACTACGACGAGGGCTCGTCTGCCGGGGACCATTACTACGACGAGGGCTCGTCTGCCGGGGACCGTTACTACGACGAGGGCTCGGCTGCCGGGGACCATTACTACGACGAGGGCTCGGCTGCCGGGGAAACAATTGTCGACGAGGGCTCGGCTGCCGGGGACCATTACTACGACGAGGGCTCGGCTGCCGGGGACCATTACTACGACGAGGGCTCGGCTGCCGGGGACCGTTACTACGATGAGGGCTCGGCTGCCGGGGACCGTTATTACCACGAGGGCTCGGCTGCCGGGGACCATTACTACGACGAGGGCTCGGCTGCCGGGGAAAAAATTGTCGACGAGGGCTCGACTGCCGGGGACCATTACTACGACGAGGGCTCGGCTGCCGGGGACCATTACTACGACGAGGGCTTTGCTACCAGGGACCATTACTACGACGAGGGCTCGGCTGCCGGGGAAACAATTGTCGACGAGGGCTCGGCTGCTGGGGACCATTACTACGACGAGGGCTTGGCTGCCGGGGACCATTACTACGACGAGGGCTCGGCTGCCGGGGACCGTTACTACGACGAGGGCTCGGCTGCCGGGGACCATTACTACGACGAGGGCTCGGCTGCTGGGGAAACAATTGTCGACGAGGGCTCGGCTGCCGGGGACCATTACTACTACGAGGGCTTGGCTGCCGGGGACCATTACTACGACGAGGGCTCGGCTGCCGGGGACCGTTACTACGACGAGGGCTCGGCTGCCGGGGACCATTACTACGACGAGGGCTCGGCTGCCGGGGACCCTTACTACGACGAGGGCTCGTCTGCCGGGGACCGTTACTACGATGAGGGCTCGGCTGCCGGGGGACCGTTATTACCACGAGGGCTCGGCTGCCGGGGACCATTACTACGACGAGGGCTCGGCTGCCGGGGAAAAAATTGTCGACGAGGGCTCGACTGCCGGGGACCATTACTACGACGAGGGCTCGGCTGCCGGGGACCATTACTACGACGAGGGCTTTGCTACCAGGGACCATTACTACGACGAGGGCTCGGCTGCCGGGGAAACAATTGTCGACGAGGGCTCGGCTGCTGGGGACCATTACTACGACGAGGGCTTGGCTGCCGGGCACCATTACTACGACGAGGGCTCGGCTGCCGGGGACCGTTACTACGACGAGGGCTCGGCTGCCGGGGACCATTACTACGACGAGGGCTCGGCTGCTGCGGAAACAATTGTCGACGAGGGCTCGGCTGCCGGGGACCATTACTACGACGAGGGCTCGGCTGCCGGGGACCGTTACTACGACGAGGGCTCGGCTGCCGGGGAAAAAATTGTCGACGAGGGCTCGACTGCCGGGGACCATTACTACGACGAGGGCTCGGCTGCCGGGGACCATTACTACGACGAGGGCTTTGCTACCAGGGACCATTACTACGACGAGGGCTCGGCTGCCGGGGAAACAATTGTCGACGAGGGCTCGGCTGCTGGGGACCATTACTACGACGAGGACTTGGCTGCCGGGGACCATTACTACGACGAGGGCTCGGCTGCCGGGGACCGTTACTACGGCGAGGGCTCGGCTGCCAGGGACCATTACTACGACGAGGGCTCGGCTGCCGGGGACCGTTACTACGATGAGGGCTCGGTTGCCGGGGACCGTTATTACGACGAGGGCTCGTCTGCCGGGGATCATTACTACGACGAGGGCTCGGCTGCCGGGGACCATTACTACGACGAGGGCTCGTCTGCCGGGGACCATTACTACGACGAGGGCTCGTCTGCCGGGGACCGTTACTACGACGAGGGCTCGGCTGCCGGGGACCATTACTACGACGAGGGCTCGGCTGCCGGGGAAACAATTGTCGACGAGGGCTCGGCTGCCGGGGACCATTACTACGACGAGGGCTCGGCTGCCGGGGACCATTACTACGACGAGGGCTCGGCTGCCGGGGACCGTTACTACGATGAGGGCTCGGCTGCCGGGGACCGTTATTACCACGAGGGCTCGGCTGCCGGGGACCATTACTACGACGAGGGCTCGGCTGCCGGGGAAAAAATTGTCGACGAGGGCTCGACTGCCGGGGACCATTACTACGACGAGGGCTCGGCTGCCGGGGACCATTACTACGACGAGGGCTTTGCTACCAGGGACCATTACTACGACGAGGGCTCGGCTGCCGGGGAAACAATTGTCGACGAGGGCTCGGCTGCTGGGGACCATTACTACGACGAGGGCTTGGCTGCCGGGGACCATTACTACGACGAGGGCTCGGCTGCCGGGGACCGTTACTACGACGAGGGCTCGGCTGCCGGGGACCATTACTACGACGAGGGCTCGGCTGCTGGGGAAACAATTGTCGACGAGGGCTCGGCTGCCGGGGACCATTACTACTACGAGGGCTTGGCTGCCGGGGACCATTACTACGACGAGGGCTCGGCTGCCGGGGACCGTTACTACGACGAGGGCTCGGCTGCCGGGGACCATTACTACGACGAGGGCTCGGCTGCCGGGGAAAAAATTGTGGACGAGGGCTCGACTGCCGGGGACCATTACTACGACGAGGGCTCGGCTGCCGGGGACCATTACTACGACGAGGGCTTTGCTACCAGGGACCATTACTACGACGAGGGCTCGTCTGCCGGGGACCGTTACTACGACGAGGGCTCGGCTGCCGGGGACCATTACTACGACGAGGGCTCGGCTGCCGTGGAAACAATTGTCGACGAGGGCTCGGCTGCCGGGGACCATTACTACGACGAGTGCTCGGCTGCCGGGGAAACAATTGTCGACGAGGGCTCGGCTGCCGGGGACCATTACTACGACGAGGGCTCGGCTGCCAGGGACCGTTACTACGACGAGGGCTCGGCTGCCGGGGACCATTACTACGACGAGGGCTCGGCTGCCGGGGACCGTTACTACGACGAGGGCTCGGCTGCCGGGGAAACAATTGTCGACGAGGGCTCGGCTGCCGGGGATCATTACTACGACGAGGGCTCGGCTGCCGGGGACCATTACTACGACGAGGGCTCGGCTGCCTGGGACCGTTACTACGACGAGGGCTCGTCTGCCGGGGACCGTTACTACGACGAGGGCTCGGCTGCCGGGGACCATTACTACGACGAGGGCTCGGCTGCCCGGGAAACAATTGTCCACGAGGGCTCGGCTGCCGGGGACCATTACTATGACGAGGGCTCGGCTGCCGGGGACCATTACTACGACGAGGGCTTGGCTGCCGGGGACCGTTACTACGACGAGGGCTCGGCTGCCGGGGACCGTTACTACGACGAGGGCTCGGCTGCCGGGTCCATTACTACGACGAGGGCTCGGCTGCCGGGTAAACAATTGTCGACGAGGGCTCGGCTGCCGGGGACCATTACTACGACGAGGGCTCGGCTGCCGGGGACCATTACTACGACGAGGGCTCGGCTGCCGGGGACCGTTACTACGATGAGGGCTCGGGTGCCGGGGACCGTTATTACGACGAGGGCTCGGCTGCCGGGGATCATTACTACGACGAGGGCTCGGCTGCCGGGGACCATTACTACGACGAGGGCTCGTCTGCCGGGGACCGTTACTACGACGAGGGCTCGGCTGCCGGGGACCGTTACTACGACGAGGGCTCGGCTGCCGGGGACCGTTACTACGACGAGGGCTCGGCTGCCGGGGACCATTACTACGACGAGGGCTCGGCTGCCGGGGACCGTTACTACGACGAGGGCTCGGCTGCCGGGGACCATTACTACGACGAGGGCTCGGCTGCCGGGGACCGTTACTACGACGAGGGCTCGGCTGCCGGGGACCGTTACTACGACGAGGGCTCGGCTGCCGGGGACCATTACTACGACGAGGGCTCGGCTGCCGGGGACCGTTACTACGACGAGGGCTCGGCTGCCGGGGACCATTACTACGACGAGGGCTCGGCTGCTGGGGACCGTTACTACGACGAGGGCTCGGCTGCCGGGGACCGTTACTACGACGAGGGCTCGGCTGCCGGGGACCATTACTACGACGAGGGCTCGGCTGCCGGGGAAACAATTGTCGACAAGGGCTCGGCTGCCGGGGACCATTACTACGACGAGGGCTCGTCTGCCGGGGACCGTTACTACGACGAGGGCTCGGCTGCCGGGGACCATTACTACGACGAGGGCTCGTCTGCCGGGGACCGTTACTACGACGAGGGCTCGGCTGCCGGGGACCATTACTACGACGAGGGCTCGGCTGCCGGGGAAAAAATTGTCGACGAGGGCTCGGCTGCCGGGGACCATTACTACGACGAGGGCTCGGCTGCCGGGGACCGTTACTACGACGAGGGCTCGGCTGCCGGGGACCATTACTACGACGAGGGCTCGGCTGCCGGGGACCATTACTACGACGAGGGCTCATCTGCCGGGGACCGTTACTACGATGAGGGCTCGGCTGCCGGGGACCATTACTACGACGAGGGCTCGGCTGCCGGGGACCGTTACTACGACGAGGGCTCGGCTGCCGGGGACCGTTACTACGACGAGGGCTCGGCTGCCGGGGACCATTACTACGACGAGGGCTCGGCTGCCGGGGACCGTTACTACGACGAGGGCTCGGCTGCCGGGGACCATTACTACGACGAGGGCTCGTCTGCCGGGGACCGTTACTACGACGAGGGCTCGGCTGCCGGGGACCATTACTACGACGAGGGCTCGGCTGCCGGGGAAACAATTGTCGACGAGGGCTCGGCTGCCGGGGACCATTACTACGACGAGGGCTCGGCTGCCGGGGACCATTACTACGACGAGGGCTCGGCTGCCGGGGACCCTTACTACGACGAGGGCTCGTCTGCCGGGGACCGTTACTACGATGAGGGCTCGGCTGCCGGGGACCGTTATTACCACGAGGGCTCGGCTGCCGGGGACCATTACTACGACGAGGGCTCGGCTGCCGGGGAAACAATTGTCGACGAGGGCTCGGCTGCCTGGGACCATTACTACGACGAGGGCTCGGCTGCCGGGGACCATTACTACGACGAGGGCTCGGCTGCCGGGGAAACAATTGTCGACAAGGGCTCGGCTGCCGGGGACCATTACTACGACGAGGGCTTGGCTGCCGGGGACCATTACTACGACGAGGGCTCGGCTGCCGGGGACCGTTACTACGACGAGGGCTCGGCTGCCGGGCACCATTACTACGACGAGGGCTCGGCTGCCGGGGACCGTTACTACGACGAGGGCTCGGCTGCCGGGGACCATTACTACGACGAGGGCTCGGCTGCTGCGGAAACAATTGTCGACGAGGGCTCGGCTGCCGGGGACCATTACTACGACGAGGGCTCGGCTGCCGGGGACCGTTACTACGACGAGGGCTCGGCTGCCGGGGAAAAAATTGTCGACGAGGGCTCGACTGCCGGGGACCATTACTACGACGAGGGCTCGGCTGCCGGGGACCATTACTACGACGAGGGCTTTGCTACCAGGGACCATTACTACGACGAGGGCTCGGCTGCCGGGGAAACAATTGTCGACGAGGGCTCGGCTGCTGGGGACCATTACTACGACGAGGACTTGGCTGCCGGGGACCATTACTACGACGAGGGCTCGGCTGCCGGGGACCGTTACTACGGCGAGGGCTCGGCTGCCAGGGACCATTACTACGACGAGGGCTCGGCTGCCGGGGACCGTTACTACGATGAGGGCTCGGTTGCCGGGGACCGTTATTACGACGAGGGCTCGTCTGCCGGGGATCATTACTACGACGAGGGCTCGGCTGCCGGGGACCATTACTACGACGAGGGCTCGTCTGCCGGGGACCATTACTACGACGAGGGCTCGTCTGCCGGGGACCGTTACTACGACGAGGGCTCGGCTGCCGGGGACCATTACTACGACGAGGGCTCGGCTGCCGGGGAAACAATTGTCGACGAGGGCTCGGCTGCCGGGGACCATTACTACGACGAGGGCTCGGCTGCCGGGGACCATTACTACGACGAGGGCTCGGCTGCCGGGGACCGTTACTACGATGAGGGCTCGGCTGCCGGGGACCGTTATTACCACGAGGGCTCGGCTGCCGGGGACCATTACTACGACGAGGGCTCGGCTGCCGGGGAAAAAATTGTCGACGAGGGCTCGACTGCCGGGGACCATTACTACGACGAGGGCTCGGCTGCCGGGGACCATTACTACGACGAGGGCTTTGCTACCAGGGACCATTACTACGACGAGGGCTCGGCTGCCGGGGAAACAATTGTCGACGAGGGCCTCGGCTGCTGGGGACCATTACTACGACGAGGGCTTGGCTGCCGGGGACCATTACTACGACGAGGGCTCGGCTGCCGGGGACCGTTACTACGACGAGGGCTCGGCTGCCGGGGACCATTACTACGACGAGGGCTCGGCTGCTGGGGAAACAATTGTCGACGAGGGCTCGGCTGCCGGGGACCATTACTACTACGAGGGCTTGGCTGCCGGGGACCATTACTACGACGAGGGCTCGGCTGCCGGGGGACCGTTACTACGACGAGGGCTCGGCTGCCGGGGACCATTACTACGACGAGGGCTCGGCTGCCGGGGAAAAAATTGTGGACGAGGGCTCGACTGCCGGGGACCATTACTACGACGAGGGCTCGGCTGCCGGGGACCATTACTACGACGAGGGCTTTGCTACCAGGGACCATTACTACGACGAGGGCTCGTCTGCCGGGGACCGTTACTACGACGAGGGCTCGGCTGCCGGGGACCATTACTACGACGAGGGCTCGGCTGCCGTGGAAACAATTGTCGACGAGGGCTCGGCTGCCGGGGACCATTACTACGACGAGTGCTCGGCTGCCGGGGAAACAATTGTCGACGAGGGCTCGGCTGCCGGGGACCATTACTACGACGAGGGCTCGGCTGCCAGGGGACCGTTACTACGACGAGGGCTCGGCTGCCGGGGACCATTACTACGACGAGGGCTCGGCTGCCGGGGACCGTTACTACGACGAGGGCTCGGCTGCCGGGGAAACAATTGTCGACGAGGGCTCGGCTGCCGGGGATCATTACTACGACGAGGGCTCGGCTGCCGGGGACCATTACTACGACGAGGGCTCGGCTGCCTGGGACCGTTACTACGACGAGGGCTCGTCTGCCGGGGACCGTTACTACGACGAGGGGCTCGGCTGCCGGGGGACCATTACTACGACGAGGGCTCGGCTGCCCGGGAAACAATTGTCCACGAGGGCTCGGCTGCCGGGGACCATTACTATGACGAGGGCTCGGCTGCCGGGGACCATTACTACGACGAGGGCTTGGCTGCCGGGGACCGTTACTACGACGAGGGCTCGGCTGCCGGGGACCGTTACTACGACGAGGGCTCGGCTGCCGGGTCCATTACTACGACGAGGGCTCGGCTGCCGGGTAAACAATTGTCGACGAGGGCTCGGCTGCCGGGGGACCATTACTACGACGAGGGCTCGGCTGCCGGGGACCATTACTACGACGAGGGCTCGGCTGCCGGGGACCGTTACTACGATGAGGGCTCGGGTGCCGGGGACCGTTATTACGACGAGGGCTCGGCTGCCGGGGATCATTACTACGACGAGGGCTCGGCTGCCGGGGACCATTACTACGACGAGGGCTCGTCTGCCGGGGACCGTTACTACGACGAGGGCTCGGCTGCCGGGGACCGTTACTACGACGAGGGCTCGGCTGCCGGGGACCGTTACTACGACGAGGGCTCGGCTGCCGGGGACCATTACTACGACGAGGGCTCGGCTGCCGGGGACCGTTACTACGACGAGGGCTCGGCTGCCGGGGACCATTACTACGACGAGGGCTCGGCTGCCGGGGACCGTTACTACGACGAGGGGCTCGGCTGCCGGGGACCGTTACTACGACGAGGGCTCGGCTGCCGGGGACCATTACTACGACGAGGGCTCGGCTGCCGGGGACCGTTACTACGACGAGGGCTCGGCTGCCGGGGACCATTACTACGACGAGGGCTCGGCTGCTGGGGACCGTTACTACGACGAGGGCTCGGCTGCCGGGGACCGTTACTACGACGAGGGCTCGGCTGCCGGGGACCATTACTACGACGAGGGCTCGGCTGCCGGGGAAACAATTGTCGACAAGGGCTCGGCTGCCGGGGACCATTACTACGACGAGGGCTCGTCTAGCCGGGGACCGTTACTACGACGAGGGCTCGGCTGCCGGGGGACCATTACTACGACGAGGGCTCGTCTGCCGGGGGACCGTTACTACGACGAGGGCTCGGCTGCCGGGGACCATTACTACGACGAGGGCTCGGCTGCCGGGGAAAAAATTGTCGACGAGGGCTCGGCTGCCGGGGACCATTACTACGACGAGGGGCTCGGCTGCCGGGGACCGTTACTACGACGAGGGCTCGGCTGCCGGGGACCATTACTACGACGAGGGCTCGGCTGCCGGGGACCATTACTACGACGAGGGCTCATCTGCCGGGGACCGTTACTACGATGAGGGCTCGGCTGCCGGGGACCATTACTACGACGAGGGCTCGGCTGCCGGGGACCGTTACTACGACGAGGGCTCGGCTGCCGGGGACCGTTACTACGACGAGGGCTCGGCTGCCGGGGACCATGGGCTCGGCTGCCGGGGACCGTTACTACGACGAGGGCTCGGCTGCCGGGGACCATTACTACGACGAGGGCTCGTCTGCCGGGGACCGTTACTACGACGAGGGCTCGGCTGCCGGGGACCATTACTACGACGAGGGCTCGGCTGCCGGGGAAACAATTGTCGACGAGGGCTCGGCTGCCGGGGACCATTACTACGACGAGGGCTCGGCTGCCGGGGACCATTACTACGACGAGGGCTCGGCTGCCGGGGACCCTTACTACGACGAGGGCTCGTCTGCCGGGGACCGTTACTACGATGAGGGCTCGGCTGCCGGGGACCGTTATTACCACGAGGGCTCGGCTGCCGGGGACCATTACTACGACGAGGGCTCGGCTGCCGGGGAAACAATTGTCGACGAGGGCTCGGCTGCCTGGGACCATTACTACGACGAGGGCTCGGCTGCCGGGGACCATTACTACGACGAGGGCTCGGCTGCCGGGGAAACAATTGTCGACAAGGGCTCGGCTGCCGGGGACCATTACTACGACGAGGGCTTGGCTGCCGGGGACCATTACTACGACGAGGGCTCGGCTGCCGGGGACCGTTACTACGACGAGGGCTCGGCTGCCGGGGACCATTACTACGACGAGGGCTCGGCTGCCGGGGAAACAATTGTCAACGAGGGCTCGGCTGCCGGGGACCATTACTACGACGAGGGCTCGGCTGCCGGGGACCATTACTACGACGAGGGCTCGGCTGCCGGGGACCGTTACTACGACGAGGGCTCGGCTGCCGGGGACCGTTACTACGACGAGGGCTCGTCTGCCGGGGACCGTTACTACGACGAGGGCTTGGCTGCCGGGGACCATTACTACGACGAGGGCTCGGCTGCCGCGGACCGTTACTACGACGAGGGCTCGGCTGCCGGGGACCATTACTACGACGAGGGCTCGGCTGCCGGGGACCATTACTACGACGAGGGCTCGGCTGCCGGGGAAACAATTGTCGACGAGGGCTCGGCTGCCGGGGACCATTACTACGACGAGGGCTCGGCTGCCGGGGAAAAAATTGTCGACGAGGGCTCGGCTGCCGGGGACCATTACTACGACGAGGGCTCGGCTGCCGGGGACCGTTACTACGACGAGGGCTCGGCTGCCGGGGACCATTACTACGACGAGGGCTCGGCTGCCGGGGACCGTTACTACGACGAGGGCTCGGCTGCCGGGGACCATTACTACGACGAGGGCTCGGCTGCCGGGGAAACAATTGTCGACGAGGGCTCGGCTGCCGGGGACCATTACTACGACGAGGGCTCGGCTGCCGGGGACCATTACTACGACGAGGGCTCGGCTGCCGGGGACCGTTACTACGATGAGGGCTCGGCTGCCGGGGACCGTTATTACCACGAGGGCTCGGCTGCCGGGGACCATTACTACGACGAGGGCTCGGCTGCCGGGGAAAAAATTGTCGACGAGGGCTCGACTGCCGGGGACCATTACTACGACGAGGGCTTTGCTACCAGGGACCATTACTACGACGAGGGCTCGGCTGCCGGGGAAACAATTGTCGACGAGGGTTCGGCTGCTGGGGACCATTACTACGACGAGGGCTTGGCTGCCGGGGACCATTACTACGACGAGGGCTCGGCTGCCGGGGACCGTTACTACGACGAGGGCTCGGCTGCCGGGGACCATTACTACGACGAGGGCTCGGCTGCTGGGGAAACAATTGTCGACGAGGGCTCGGCTGCCGGGGACCATTACTACGACGAGGGCTTGGCTGCCGGGGACCATTACTACGACGAGGGCTCGGCTGCCGGGGACCGTTACTACGACGAGGGCTCGGCTGCCGGGGACCATTACTACGACGAGGGCTCGGCTGCCGGGGAAAAAATTGTGGACGAGGGCTCGACTGCCGGGGACCATTACTACGACGAGGGCTCGGCTGCCGGGGACCATTACTACGACGAGGGCTTTGCTACCAGGGACCATTACTACGACGAGGGCTCGGCTGCCGGGGAAACAATTGTCGACGAGGGCTCGGCTGCTGGGGACCATTACTACGACGAGGGCTTGGCTGCCGGATACCATTACTACGACGAGGGCTCGGCTGCCGGGGACCGTTACTACGACGAGGGCTCGGCTGCCGGGGACCATTACTACGACGAGGGCTCGGCTGCTGGGGAAACAATTGTCGACGAGGGCTCGGCTGCCGGGGACCATTACTACGACGAGGGCTTGGCTGCCGGGGACCATTACTACGATGAGGGCTCGGGTGCCGGGGACCGTTACTACGACGAGGGCTCGGCTGCCGGGGACCATTACTACGACGAGGGCTCGGCTGCCGGGGGACCATTACTACGACGAGGGCTCGGCTGCCGGGGACCGTTACTACGACGAGGGCTCGGCTGCCGGGGACCGTTACTACGACGAGGGCTCGGCTGCCGGGGACCATTACTACGACGAGGGCTTTGCTACCAGGGACCATTACTACGACGAGGGCTCGGCTGCCGGGGAAACAATTGTCGACGAGGGCTCGGCTGCCGGGGACCATTACTACGACGAGGGCTCGGCTGCCGGGGACCATTACTACGACGAGGGCTCGGCTGCCGGGGAC
>NC_068947.1:23572674-23600561 GCF_026419915.1 Harpia harpyja | reverse complement strand
GTAATGGTCCCCGGCAGCCGAGCCCTCGTCGACAATTTTTTCCCCGGCAGCCGAGCCCTCGTCGTAGTAACGGTCCCCGGCAGACGAGCCCTCGTCGACAATTGTTTCCCCGGCAGCCGAGCCCTCGTCATAGTAATGGTCCCCGGCAGCCGAGCCCTCGTCGACAATTGTTTCCACGGCAGCCGAGCCCTCGTCGTAGTAATGGTCCCCGGCAGCCGAGCCCTCGTCGTAGTAACGGTCCCCGGCAGACGAGCCCTCGTCGTAGTAATGGTCCCTGGTAGCAAAGCCCTCGTCGTAGTAATGGTCCCCGGCAGCCGAGCCCTCGTCGTAGTAATGGTCCCCGGCAGTCGAGACCTCGTCGACAATTTTTTCCCCGGCAGCCGAGCCCTCGTCGTAGTAATGGTCCCCGGCAGCCGAGCCCTCGTGGTAATAACGGTCCCCGGCAGCCGAGCCCTCATCGTAGTAACGGTCCCCGGCAGACGAGCCCTCGTCGTAGTAACGGTCCCCGGCAGCCGAGCCCTCGTCGTAGTAATGGTCCCCGGCAGCCGAGCCATCGTCGTAGTAATGGTCCCCGGCAGCCGAGCCCTCGTCGACAATTGTTTCCCCGGCAGCCGAGCCCTCGTCGTAGTAATGGTCCCCGGCAGCCGAGCCCTCGTCGTAGTAAAGGTCCCAGGAAGACGAGCCCTCTTCGTAGTAATGGTCCCCGGCAGCCGAGCCCTCGTCGTAGTAATGGTCCCCGGCAGCCGAGCCCTCATCGTAGTAACGGTCCCCGGCAGCTGAGCCCTCGTCGTAGTAATGGTCCCCGGCAGCCGAGCCCTCGTCGTAGTAATGGTCCCCGGCAGCCGAGCCCTCGTCGTAGTAATGGTCTCCGGCAGCCGAGCCCTCGTCGACAATAGTTTCCCCGGCAGCCGAGCCCTCGTCGTAGTAATGGTCCCCGGCAGCCGAGCCCTCGTCGTAGTAACGGTCCCCGGCAGCCGAGCCCTCGTCGTAGTAATGGTCCCCGGGAGTCGAGCCCTCGTCGACAATTTTTTCCCCGGCAGCCGAGCCCTCGTCGTAGTAATGGTCCCCGGCAGCCGAGCCCTCGTCGTAGTAACGGTCCCCGGCAGCCGAGCCCTCGTCGTAGTAATGGTCCCCGGCAGCCGAGCCCTCGTCGTAGTAATGGTCCCCGGCAGCCGAGCCCTCGTCGACAATTGTGTCCCCGGCAGCCGAGCCCTCGTCGTAGTAACGGTCCCCGGCAGCCGAGACCTCGTCGTAGTAATGGTCCCCGGCAGCCGAGCCCTCGTCGTAGTAATGGTCCCCGGCAGCCGAGCCCTCGTCGACAATTGTGTCCCCGGCAGCCGAGCCCTCGTCGTAGTAACGGTCCCCGGCAGCCGAGCCCTCGTCGTAGTAATGGTCCCCGGCAGCCGAGCCCTCGTCGTAGTAAAGGTCCCCGGCAGCCGAGCCCTCGTCGTAGTAACGGTCCCCGGCAGCCGAGCCCTCGTCGTAGTAACGGTCCCCGGCTGCCGAGCCCTCGTCGTAGTAACGGTCCCCGGCAGCCGAGCCCTCGTCGTAGTAATGGTCCCCGGGAGCCGAGCCCTCGTCGTAATAACGGTCCCCGGCAGACGAGCCCTCGTCGTAGTAACGGTCCCCAGCAGCCGAGCCCTCGTCGTAGTAATGGTCCCCGGCAGCCGAGCCCTCGTCGTAGTAACGGTCCCCGGCAGCCGAGCCCTCGTCGTAGTAATGGTCCCCGGCAGCCGAGCCCTCGTCGTAGTAATGGTCCCCGGCAGCCGAGCCCTCGTCGACAATTGTTTCCCCGGCAGCCGAGCCCTCGTCGTAGTAATGGTCCCCGGCAGCCGAGCCCTCGTCGTAGTAACGGTCCCCGGCAGCCGAGCCCTCGTCGTAGTAATGGTCCCTGGTAGCAAAGCCCTCATCGTAGTAATGGTCCCCGGCAGCCGAGCCCTCGTCGTAGTAATGGTCCCCGGCAGTCGAGCCCTCGTCGACAATTTTTTCCCCGGCAGCCGAGCCCTCGTCGTAGAAATGGTCCCCGGCAGCCGAGCCCTCGTGGTAATAACGGTCCCCGGCAGCCGAGCCCTCATCGTAGTAACGGTCCCCGGCAGCCGAGCCCTCGTCGTAGTAACGGTCCCCGGCAGCCGAGCCCTCGTCGTAGTAATGGTCCCCGGCAGCCGAGCCATCGTCGTAGTAATGGTCCCCGGCAGCCGAGCCCTCGTCGACAATTGTTTCCCGGGCAGCCGAGCCCTCGTCGTAGTAATGGTCCCCGGCAGCCGAGCCCTCGTCGTAGTAACGGTCCCCGGAAGACGAGCCCTCTTCGTAGTAATGGTCCCCGGCAGCCGAGCCCTCGTCGTAGTAATGGTCCCCGGCAGCCGAGCCCTCGTCGTAGTAACGGTCCCCGGCAGCTGAGCCCTCGTCGTAGTAATGGTCCCCGGCAGCCGAGCCCTCGTCGTAGTAATGGTCCCCGGCAGCCGAGCCCTCGTCGTAGTAACGGTCCCCGGCAGCCGAGCCCTCGTCGTAGTAATGGTCCCCGGCAGCCGAGCCCTCGTCGTAGTAACGGTCCCCGGCAGCCGAGCCCTCGTCGTAGTAATGGTCCCCGGCAGTCGAGCCCTCGTCGACAATTTTTTCCCCGGCAGCCGAGCCCTCGTCGTAGTAATGGTCCCCGGCAGCCGAGCCCTCGTCGTAATAACGGTCCCCGGCAGCCCAGCCCTCGTTGTAGTAACGGTCCCAGGCAGCCGAGCCCTCGTTGTAGTAACGGTCCCCGGCAGCCGAGCCCTCGTCGTAGTAATGGTCCCCGGCAGCCGAGCCCTTGTCGTAGTAATGGTCCCCGGCAGACGAGCCCTCGTCGACAATTGTGTCCCCGGCAGCCGAGCCCTCGTCGTAGTAACGGTCCCCGGCAGCCGAGCCCTCGTCGTAGTAACGGTCCCCGGCAGCCGAGCCCTCGTCGTAGTAATGGTCCCCGGCAGCCGAGCCCTCGTCGACAATTGTGTCCCCGGCAGCCGAGCCCTCGTCGTAGTAATGGTCCCCGGCAGCCGAGCCCTCGTCGTAGTAACGGTCCCCGGCAGACGAGCCCTCATCGTAGTAACGGTCCCCGGCAGCCGAGCCCTCGTCGTAGTAATGGTCCCAGGCAGCCGAGCCCTCGTCGTAGTAACGGTCCTCGGCAGACGAGCCCTCGTCGTAGTAATGGTCCCCGGCAGCCGAGCCCTCGTCGTAGTAATGGTCCCCGGCAGCCGAGCCATCGTCGTAGTAATGGTCCCCGGCAGCCGAGCCCTCGTCGACAATTGTTTCCCCGGTAGCCGAGCCCTCGTCGTAGTAATGGTCCCCGGCAGCCGAGCCCTCGTCGTAGTAACGGTCCCCGGAAGACGAGCCCTCTTCGTAGTAATTGTCCCCGGCAGCCGAGCCCTCGTCGTAGTAATGGTCCACGGCAGCCGAGCCCTCATCGTAGTAACGGTCCCCGGCAGCTGAGCCCTCGTCGTAGTAATGGTCCCCGGCAGCCGAGCCCTCGTCGTAGTAATGGTCCCCGGCAGCCGAGACCTTGTCGACAATTGTTTCCCTGGCAGCCGAGCCCTCGTCGTAGTAATGCTCCCCGGCAGCCGAGCCCTCGTCGTAGTAATGGTCCCCGGCAGTCGAGCCGTCGTCGTAGTAATGGTCCCCAGCAGCCGAGCCCTTGTCATAGTAAAGGTCCCCGGCAGCCGAGCCCTCATCGTAGTAATGGTCCCCGGCAGCCGAGACCTTGTCGACAATTGTTTCCCTGGCAGCCGAGCCCTCGTCGTAGTAATGGTCCCCGGCAGCCGAGCCCTCGTCGACAATTGTTTCCCCCGGCAGCCGAGCCCTCGTCGTAGTAATGGTCCCCGGCAGCCGAGCCCTCGTCGTAGTAACGGTCCCCGGCAGACGAGCCCTCGTCGTAGTAATGGTCCCCGGCAGCCGAGCCCTCGTCGTAGTAACGGTCCCCGGCAGCCGAGCCCTCGTCGTAGTAATGGTCCCCAGCAGCCGAGCCCTCGTCGACAATTGTTTCCCCGGCAGCCGAGCCCTCGTCGTAGTAATGGTCCCCGGCAGCCGAGCCCTCGTCGTAGTAACGGTCCCCGGCAGACGAGCCCTCGTCGTAGTAATGGTCCCCGGCAGACGAGCCCTCGTCGTAGTAACGGTCCCCGGCAGCCGAGCCCTCGTCGTAGTAATGGTCCCCGGCAGTCGAGCCCTCGTCGACAATTTTTTCCCCGGCAGCCGAGCCCTCGTCGTAGTAATGGTCCCCGGCAGCCGAGCCCTCGTCGTAATAACGGTCCCCGGCAGCCGAGCCCTCGTTGTAGTAACGGTCCCCGGCAGCCGAGCCCTCGTCGTAGTAATGGTCCCCGGCAGCCGAGCCCTCGTCGTAGTAATGGTCCCCGGCAGCCGAGCCCTCGTCGACAATTGTTTCCCCGGCAGCCGAGCCCTCGTCGTAGTAATGGTACCCGGCAGCCGAGCCCTCGTCGTAGTAACGGTCCCCGGCAGCCGAGCCCTCGTTGTAGTAATGGTCCCCGGCAGCCGAGCCCTCGTCGTAGTAACGGTCCCCGGCAGCCGAGCCCTCGTCGTAGTAATGGTCCCCGGCAGTCGAGCCCTCGTCGACAATTTTTTCCCCGGCAGCCGAGCCCTCGTTGTAGTAATGGTCCCCGGCAGCTGAGCCCTCGTCGTAATAACCGTCCCCGGCAGCCGATCCCTCGTCGTAGTAACGGTCCCCGGCAGACGAGCCCTCGTCGTAGTAACGGTCCCCGGCAGCCGAGCCCTCGTCGTAGTAATGGTCCCCGGCAGCCGAGCCCTCGTCGTAGTAATGGTCCCCGGCAGCCGAGCCCTCGTCGACAATTGTGTCCCCGGCAGCCGAGCCCTCGTCGTAGTAACGGTCCCCGGCAGCCGAGCCCTCGTCGTATAATGGTCCCCGGCAGCAGAGCCCTCGTCGTAGTAATGGTCCCCGGCAGCCGAGCCCTCGTCGACAATTGTGTCCCCGGCAGCCGAGCCCTCGTCGTAGTAATGGTCCCCGGCAGCCGAGCCCTCGTCGTAGTAACGGTCCCCGGCAGACGAGCCCTCATCGTAGTAACGGTCCCCGGCAGCCGAGCCCTCGTCGTAGTAATGGTCCCCGGCAGCCGAGCCCTCGTCGTAGTAACGGTCCCCGGCAGACGAGCCCTCGTCGTAGTAATGGTCCCCGGCAGCCGAGCCCTCGTCGTAGTAATGGTCCCCGGCAGCCGAGCCCTCGTCGTAGTAACGGTCCCCGGCAGCCGAGCCCTCGTCGTAGTAACGTTCCCCGGCAGCCGAGCCCTCGTCGTAGTAATGGACCCCGGCAGCCGAGCCCTCGTCGTAGTAATGGTCCCCGGCAGCCGAGCCCTCGTCGACAATTGTTTCCCCGGCAGCCGAGCCCTCGTCGTAGTAATGGTCCCCGGCAGCCGAGCCCTCGTCGTAGTAACGGTCCCCGGCAGCCGAGCCCTCGTCGTAGTAACGGTCCCCGGAAGCCGAGCCCTCGTCGTAATAACGGTCGCTGGCAGCCGAGCCCTCGTCGTAGTAATGGTCCCCGGCAGCCGAGCCCTCGTCGTAGTAATGGTCCCCGGCAGCCGAGCCCTCGTCGACAATTGTTTCCCCGGCAGCCGAGCCCTCGTCGTAGTAATGGTCCCCGGCAGCCGAGCCCTCGTCGTAGTAACAGTCCCCAGCAGACGAGCCCTCGTCGTAGTAACGGTCCCCGGCAGCCGAGCCCTCGTCGTAGTAATGGTCCCCGGCAGCCGATCCCTCGTCGTAGTAACGGTCCCCGGCAGACGAGCCCTCGTCGTAGTAATGGTCCCCGGCAGCCGAGCCCTCGTCGTAGTAACGGTCCCCGGCAGCCGAGCCCTCGTCGTAGTAATGGTCCCCGGCAGCCGAGCCCTCGTCGTAGTAATGGTCCCCGGCAGACGAGCCCTCGTCGACAATTTTTTCTCCGGCAGCCGAGCCCTCGTTGTAGTAATGGTCCCCGGCAGCCGAGCCCTCGTCGACAATTTTTTCCCCGGCAGACGAGCCCTCGTTGTAGTAATGGTCCCCGGTAGCCGAGCCGTCGTCGTAGTAATGGTCCCCGGCAGCCGAGCCCTCGTCGTAGTAATGGTCCCCGGCAGTCGAGCCCTCGTCGACAATTTTTTCCCCGGCAGCCAAGCCCTCGTTGTAGTAATGGTCCCCGGCAGCCGAGCCCTCGTCGACAATTGTTTCCCCGGCAGCCGAGCCCTCGTCGTAGTAATGGTCCCCGGCAGCCGAGCCCTCGTCGTAGTAACGGTCCCCGGCAGCCGAGCCCTCGTCGTAGTAACGGTCCCCGGCAGACAAGCCCTCGTCGTAGTAATGGTCCCCGGCAGCCGAGCCCTCGTCGTAGTAACGGTCCCCGGCAGCCGAGCCCTCGTCGTAGTAATGGTCGCCGGCAGCCGAGCCCTCGTCGTAGTAACGGTCCCCGACAGCCGAGCCCTCGTCGTAGTAACGGTCCCCGGCAGCCGAGCCCTCGTCGTAGTAACGGTCCCCGGCAGCCGAGCCCTCGTCGAGTAATGGTTCCCGGCAGCCGAGCCCTCGTCGTAGTAATGGTCCCCGGCAGTCGAGCCCTCGTCGACAATTTTTTCCCCGGCAGCCGAGCCCTCGTTGTAGTAATGGTCACCGGCAGCCGAGCCCTCGTCGACAATTGTTTCCCCGGCAGCCGAGCCCTCGTCGTAGTAATGGTCCCCGGCAGCCGAGCCCTCGTCGACAATTGTTTCCCCGGCAGCCGAGCCCTCGTCGTAGTAATGGTCCCCGGCATTCGAGCCCTCGTCGACAATTTTTTCCCCGGCAGCCGAGCCCTCGTTGTAGTAATGGTCCCCGGCAGCCGAGCCCTCGTCGACAATTGTTTCCCCGGCAGCCGAGCCCTCGTCGTAGTAATGGTCCCCGGCAGCCGAGCCCTCGTCGTAATAACGGTCCCCGGCAGCCGAGCCCTCGTTGTAGTAACGGTCCCCGGCAGCCGAGCCCTCGTCGTAGTAACGGTCCCCGGCAGCCGAGCCCTCGTCGTAGTAATGGTCCCCGGCAGCCGAGCCCTCATCGTAGTAATGGTCCCCGGCAGCCGAGCCCTCGTCGACAATTGTGTCCCCGGCAGCCGAGCCCTCGTGGTAATAACGGTCCCCGGCAGCCGAGCCCTCGTCGTAGTAACGGTCCCCGGCAGCCGAGCCCTCGTCGTAGTAACGGTCCCCGGCAGACGAGCCCTCGTCGTAGTAATGGTCCCCGGCAGCCGAGCCCTCGTCGTAGTAATGGTCCCCGGCAGCCGAGCCATCGTCGTAGTAATGGTCCCCGGCAGCCGAGCCCTCGTCGACAATTGTTTCCCCGGCAGCCGAGCCCTCGTCGTAGTAATGGTCCCCGGCAGCCGAGCCCTCGTCGTAGTAACGGTCCCCGGAAGACGAGCCCTCTTCGTAGTAATTGTCCCCGGCAGCCGAGCCCTCGTCGTAGTAATGGTCCCCGGCAGCCGAGCCCTCATCGTAGTAACGGTCCCCGGCAGCTGAGCTCTCGTCGTAGTAATGGTACCCGGCAGCCGAGCCCTCGTCGTAGTAATGGTCCCCGGCAGCCGAGACCTTGTCGACAATTGTTTCCCTGGCAGCCGAGCCCTCGTCGTAGTAATGCTCCCCGGCAGCCGAGCCCTCGTCGTAGTAATGGTCCCCGGCAGTCGAGCCGTCGTCGTAGTAATGGTCCCCAGCAGCCGAACCCTCGTCATAGTAAAGGTCCCCGGCAGCCGAGCCCTCGTCGTAGTAATGGTCCCCGGAAGCCGAGACCTTGTCGACAATTGTTTCCCTGGCAGCCGAGCCCTCGTCGTAGTAATGGTCCCCGGCAGCCGAGCCCTCGTCGACAATTGTTTCCCCGGCAGCCGAGCCCTCGTCGTAGTAATGGTCCCCGACAGCCGAGCCCTCGTCGTAGTAACGGTCCCCGGCAGACGAGCCCTCGTCGTAGTAATGGTCCCCGGCAGCCGAGCCCTCGTCGTAGTAACGGTCCCCGGCAGCCGAGCCCTCGTCGTAGTAATGGTCCCCAGCAGCCGAGCCCTCGTCGACAATTGTTTCCCCGGCAGCCGAGCCCTCGTCGTAGTAATGGTCCCCGGCAGCCGAGCCCTCGTCGTAGTAACGGTCCCCGGCAGACGAGCCCTCGTCGTAGTAATGGTCCCCGGCAGCCGAGCCCTCGTCGTAGTAACGGTCCCCGGCAGCCGAGCCCTCGTCGTAGTAATGGTCCCCGGCAGTCGAGCCCTCGTCGACAATTTTTTCCCCGGCAGCCGAGCCCTCGTCGTAGTAATGGTCCCCGGCAGCCGAGCCCTCGTCGTAATAACGGTCCCCGGCAGCCGAGCCCTCGTTGTAGTAACGGTCCCCGGCAGCCGAGCCCTCGTCGTAGTAACGGTCCCCGGCAGCCGAGCCCTCGTCGTAGTAATGGTCCCCGGCAGCCGAGCCCTCGTCGACAATTGTGTCCCCGGCAGCCGAGCCCTCGTCGTAGTAACGGTCCCCGGCATCCGAGCCCTCGTCGTAGTAATGGTCCCCGGCATCCGAGGCCTCGTCGACAATTGTGTCCCCGGCAGCCGAGCCCTCGTTGTAGTAATGGTCCCCGGCAGCCGAGCCCTCGTCGACAATTTTTTCTCCGGCAGCCGAGCCCTCGTCGTAGTAACGGTCCCCGGCAGCCGAGCCCTCGTCGTAGTAATGGTCCCCGGCAGTCGAGCCCTCGTCGACAATTTTTTCCCCGGCAGCCGAGCCCTCGTCGTAGTAATGGTCCCCGGCAGCTGAGCCCTCGTCGTAATAACCGTCCCCGGCAGCCGATCCCTCGTCGTAGTAACGGTCCCCGGCAGACGAGCCCTCGTCGTAGTAACGGTCCCCGGCAGCCGAGCCCTCGTCGTAGTAATGGTCCCCGGCAGCCGAGCCCTCGTCGACAATTGTGTCCCCGGCAGCCGAGCCCTCGTCGTAGTAACGGTCCCCGGCAGCCGAGCCCTCGTCGTAGTAATGGTCCCCGGCAGCAGAGCCCTCGTCGTAGTAATGGTCCCCGGCAGCCGAGCCCTCGTCGACAATTGTGTCCCCGGCAGCCGAGCCCTCGTCGTAGTAATGGTCCCCGGCAGCCGAGCCCTCGTCGTAGTAACGGTCCCCGGCAGACGAGCCCTCATCGTAGTAACGGTCCCCGGCAGCCGAGCCCTCGTCGTAGTAATGGTCCCCGGCAGCCGAGCCCTCGTCGTAGTAACGGTCCCCGGCAGACGAGCCCTCGTCGTAGTAATGGTCCCCGGCAGCCGAGCCCTCGTCGTAGTAATGGTCCCCGGCAGCCGAGCCCTCGTCGTAGTAACGGTCCCCGGCAGCCGAGCCCTCGTCGTAGTAACGGTCCCCGGCAGCCGAGCCCTCGTCGTAGTAACGTTCCCCGGCAGCCGAGCCCTCGTCGTAGTAATGGACCCCGGCAGCCGAGCCCTCGTCGTAGTAATGGTCCCCGGCAGCCGAGCCCTCGTCGACAATTGTTTCCCCGGCAGCCGAGCCCTCGTCGTAGTAATGGTCCCCGGCAGCCGAGCCCTCGTCGTAGTAACGGTCCCCGGCAGACGAGCCCTCGTCGTAGTAACGGTCCCCGGCAGCCGAGCCCTCGTCGTAGTAACGGTCCCCGGAAGCCGAGCTCTCGTCGTAATAACGGTCGCTGGCAGCCGAGCCCTCGTCGTAGTAATGGTCCCCGGCAGCCGAGCCCTCGTCGACAATTGTTTCCCCGGCAGCCGAGCCCTCGTCGTAGTAATGGTCCCCGGCAGCCGAGCCCTCGTCGTAGTAACAGTCCCCAGCAGACGAGCCCTCGTCGTAGTAACGGTCCCCGGCAGCCGAGCCCTCGTCGTAGTAATGGTCCCCGGCAGCCGATCCCTCGTCGTAGTAACGGTCCCCGGCAGACGAGCCCTCGTCGTAGTAATGGTCCCCGGCAGCCGAGCCCTCGTCGTAGTAATGGTCCCCGGCAGCCGAGCCCTCGTCGTAGTAACGGTCCCCGGCAGCCGAGCCCTCGTCGCAGTAATGGTCCCCGGCAGCCGAGCCCTCGTCGTAGTAATGGTCCCCGGCAGACGAGCCCTCGTCGACAATTTTTTCTCCGGCAGCCGAGCCCTCGTTGTAGTAATGGTCCCCGGCAGCCGAGCCCTCGTCGACAATTTTTTCCCCGGTAGACGAGCCCTCGTTGTAGTAATGGTCCCCGGTAGCCGAGCCGTCGTCGTAGTAATGGTCCCCGGCAGCCGAGCCCTCGTCGTAGTAATGGTCCCCGGCAGTCGAGCCCTCGTCGACAATTTTTTCCCCGGCAGCCAAGCCCTCGTTGTAGTAATGGTCCCCGGCAGCCGAGCCCTCGTCGACAATTGTTTCCCCGGCAGCCGAGCCGTCGTTGTAGTAATGGTCCCCAGCAGCCGAGCCCTCGTCGACAATTGTTTCCCCGGCAGCCGAGCCCTCGTCGTAGTAATGGTCCCCGGCAGCCGAGCCCTCGTCGTAGTAACGGTCCCCGGCAGCCGAGCCCTCGTCGTAGTAACGGTCCCCGGCAGACGAGCCCTCGTCGTAGTAATGGTCCCCGGCAGCCGAGCCCTCGTCGTAGTAATGGTCCCCGGCAGCCGAGCCCTCGTCGTAGTAACGGTCCCCGACAGCCGAGCCCTCGTCGTAGTAACGGTCCCCGGCAGCCGAGCCCTCGTCGTAGTAACGGTCCCCGGCAGCCGAGCCCTCGTCGAGTAATGGTCCCCGGCAGCCGAGCCCTCGTCGTAGTAATGGTCCCCGGCAGTCGAGCCCTCGTCGACAATTTTTTCCCCTGCAGCCGAGCCCTCGTTGTAGTAATGGTCACCGGCAGCCGAGCCCTCGTCGACAATTGTTTCCCCGGCAGCCGAGCCCTCGTCGTAGTAATGGTCCCCGGCAGCCGAGCCCTCGTCGACAATTGTTTCCCCGGCAGCCGAGCCCTCGTCGTAGTAATGGTCCCCGGCAGTGGAGCCCTCGTCGACAATTTTTTCCCCGGCAGCCGAGCCCTCGTTGTAGTAATGCTCCCCGGCAGCCCAGCCCTCGTCGACAATTGTTTCCCCGGCAGCCGAGCCCTCGTCGTAGTAATGGTCCCCGGCAGCCGAGCCCTCGTCGTAATAACGGTCCCCGGCAGCCGAGCCCTCGTTGTAGTAACGGTCCCCGGCAGCCGAGCCCTCGTCGTAGTAACGGTCCCCGGCAGCCGAGCCCTCGTCGTAGTAATGGTCCCCGGCAGCCGAGCCCTCATCGTAGTAATGGTCCCCGGCAGCCGAGCCCTCGTCGACAATTGTGTCCCCGGCAGCCGAGCCCTCGTGGTAATAACGGTCCCCGGCAGCCGAGCCCTCGTCGTAGTAACGGTCCCCGGCAGCCGAGCCCTCGTCGTAGTAACGGTCCCCGGCAGACGAGCCCTCGTCGTAGTAATGGTCCCCGGCAGCCGAGCCCTCATCGTAGTAATGGTCCCCGGCAGCCGAGCCCTCGTCGTAGTAACGGTCCCCGGCAGACGAGCCCTCGTCGTAGTAATGGTCCCCGGCAGCCGAGCCCTCATCGTAGTAACGGTCCCCGGCAGCCGAGCCCTCGTCGTAGTAATGGTCCCCGGCAGCCGAGCCCTCGTCGTAGTAATGGTCCCCGGCAGCCGAGCCCTCGTCGTAGTAACGGTCCCCGGCAGCCGAGCCCTCGTCGTAGTATCGTTCCCCGGCAGCCGAGCCCTCGTCGTAGTAATGGACCCCGGCAGCCGAGCCCTCGTCGTAGTAATGGTCCCCGGCAGCCGAGCCCTCGTCGACAATTGTTTCCCCGGCAGCCGAGCCCTCGTCGTAGTAATGGTCCCCCGCAGCCGAGCCCTCGTCGTAGTAACGGTCCCCGGCAGACGAGCCCTCGTCGTAGTAACGGTCCCCGGCAGCCGAGCCCTCGTCGTAGTAACGGTCCCCGGAAGCCGAGCCCTCGTCGTAATAACGGTCGCTGGCAGCCGAGCCCTCGTCGTAGTAATGGTCCCCGGCAGCCGAGCCCTCGTCGTAGTAATGGTCCCCGGCAGCCGAGCCCTCGTCGACAATTGTTTCCCCGGCAGCCGAGCCCTCGTCGTAGTAATGGTCCCCGGCAGCCGAGCCCTCGTCGTAGTAACGGTCCCCAGCAGACGAGCCCTCGTCGTAGTAACGGTCCCCGGCAGCCGAGCCCTCGTCGTAGTAATGGTCCCCGGCAGCCGAGCCCTCGTCGTAGTAATGGTCCCCGGCAGCCGAGCCCTCGTCGTAGTAATGGTCCCCGGCAGCCAAGCCCTCGTCGTAGTAATGGTCCCCGGCAGCCGAGCCCTCGTCGTAGTAACGGTCCCCGGCAGCCGAGCCCTCGTCGTAGTAACGGTCCCCGGCAGCCGAGCCCTCGTCGTAGTAATGGTCCCCGGCAGACGAGCCCTCGTCGACAATTTTTTCTCCGGCAGCCGAGCCCTCGTTGTAGTAATGGTCCCCGGCAGCCGAGCCCTCGTCGACAATTTTTTCCCCGGCAGACGAGCCCTCGTTGTAGTAATGGTCCCCGGTAGCCGAGCCGTCGTCGTAGTAATGCTCCCCGGCAGCCGAGCCCTCGTCGTAGTAATGGTCCCCGGCAGTCGAGCCCTCGTCGACAATTTTTTCCCCGGCAGCCAAGCCCTCGTTGTAGTAATGGTCCCCGGCAGCCGAGCCCTCGTCGACAATTGTTTCCCCGGCAGCCGAGCCGTCGTTGTAGTAATGGTCCCCAGCAGCCGAGCCCTCGTCGACAATTGTTTCCCCGGCAGCCGAGCCCTCGTCGTAGTAATGGTCCCCGGCAGCCGAGCCCTCGTCGTAGTAATGGTCCCCGGCAGCCGAGCCCTCGTCGTAGTAACGGTCCCCGGCAGACGAGCCCTCGTCGTAGTAATGGTCCCCGGCAGCCGAGCCCTCGTCGTAGTAATGGTCCCCGGCAGCCGAGCCCTCGTCGACAATTGTGTCCCCGGCAGACGAGCCCTCGTCGTAGTAATGGTCCCCGGCAGCCGAGCCCTCGTCGTAGTAATGGTCACCGGCAGCCGAGCCCTCGTCGACAATTGTTTCCCCGGCAGCCGAGCCCTCGTCGTAGTAATGGTCCCCGGCAGCCGAGCCCTCGTCGACAATTGTTTCCCCGGCAGCCGAGCCCTCGTCGTAGTAATGGTCCCCGGCAGTCGAGCCCTCGTCGATAATTTTTTCCCCGGCAGCCGAGCCCTCGTTGTAGTAATGGTCCCCGGCAGCCGAGCCCTCGTCGACAATTGTTTCCCCGGCAGCCGAGCCCTCGTCGTAGTAATGGTCCCCGGCAGCCGAGCCCTCGTCGTAATAACGGTCCCCGGCAGCCGAGCCCTCGTTGTAGTAACGGTCCCCGGCAGCCGAGCCCTCATCGTAGTAACGGTCCCCGGCAGCCGAGCCCTCGTCGTAGTAATGGTCCCCGGCAGCCGAGCCCTCGTCGTAGTAATGGTCCCCGGCAGCCGAGCCCTCGTCGACAATTGTGTCCCCGGCAGCCGAGCCCTCGTGGTAATAACGGTCCCCGGCAGCCGAGCCCTCGTCGTAGTAACGGTCCCCGGCAGCCGAGCCCTTGTCGTAGTAACGGTCCCCGGCAGCCGAGCCCTCGTCGTAGTAACGGTCCCCGGCAGACGAGCCCTCGTCGTAATAATGGTCCCCGGCAGCCGAGCCCTCTTCGTAGTAATGGTCCCCGGCAGCCGAGCCCTCGTCGTAGTAACGGTCCCCGGCAGACGAGCCCTCGTCGTAGTAATGGTCCCCGGCAGCCGAGCCCTCGTCGTAGTAACGGTCCCCGGCAGCCGAGCCCTCGTCGTAGTAATGGTCCCCGGCAGCCGAGCCCTCGTCGACAATTTTTTCTCCGGCAGCCGAGCCCTCGTCGACAATTTTTTCACCGGCAGACGAGCCCTCGTCGTAGTAATGGTCCCCGGTAGCCGAGCCGTCGTCGTAGTAATGCTCCCCGGCAGCCGAGCCCTCGTCGTAGTAATGGTCCCCGGCAGTCGAGCCCTCGTCGACAATTTTTTCCCCGGCAGCCAAGCCCTCATTGTAGTAATGGTCCCCGGCAGCCGAGCCCTCGTCGACAATTGTTTCCCCGGCAGCCGAGCCGTCGTTGTAGTAATGGTCCCCAGCAGCCAAGCCCTCGTCGACAATTGTTTCCCCGGCAGCCGAGCCCTCGTCGTAGTAATGGTCCCCAGCAGCCGAGCCCTCGTCGACAATTGTTTCCCCGGCAGCCGAGCCCTCGTCGTAGTAATGGTCCCCGGCAGCCGAGCCCTCGTCGTAGTAACGGTCCCCGGCAGCCGAGCCCTCGTCGTAGTAACGGTCCCCGGCAGACGAGCCCTCGTCGTAGTAATGGTCCCCGGCAGCCGAGCCCTCGTCGTAGTAATGGTCCCCGGCAGCCGAGCCCTCGTCGTAGTAACGGTCCCCGACAGCCGAGCCCTCGTCGTAGTAACGGTCCCCGGCAGCCGAGCCCTCGTCGTAGTAACGGTCCCCGGCAGCCGAGCCCTCGTCGTAGTAACGGTCCCCGGCAGCCGAGCCCTCGTCGTAGTAACGGTCCCCGGCAGACGAGCCCTCATCATAGTAACGGTCCCCGGCAGCCGAGCCCTCGTCGTAGTAACGGTCCCCGGAAGCCGAGCCCTCGTCGTAATAACGGTCGCTGGCAGCCGAGCCCTCGTCGTAGTAACGGTCCCCGGCAGCCGAGCCCTCGTCGTAGTAATGGTCCCCGGCAGCCGAGCCCTCGTCGACAATTGTTTCCCCGGCAGCCGAGCCCTCGTCGTAGTAATGGTCCCCGGCAGCCGAGCCCTCGTCGTAGTAACGGTCCCCAGCAGACGAGCCCTCGTCGTAGTAACGGTCCCCGGCAGCCGAGCCCTCGTCGTAGTAATGGTCCCCGGCAGCCGATCCCTCGTCGTAGTAATGGTCCCCGGCAGACGAGCCCTCGTCGTACTAATGGTCCCCGGCAGCCAAGCCCTCGTCGTAGTAATGGTCCCCGGCAGCCGAGCCCTCGTCGTAGTAACGGTCCCCGGCAGCCGAGCCCTCGTCGTAGTAACGGTCCCCGGCAGCCGAGCCCTCGTTGTAGTAATGGTCCCCAGCAGCCGAGCCCTCGTCGACAATTGTTTCCCCGGCAGCCGAGCCCTCGTCGTAGTAATGGTCCCCGGCAGCCGAGCCCTCGTCGTAGTAACGGTCCCCGGCAGCCGAGCCCTCGTCGTAGTAACGGTCCCCGGCAGCCGAGCCCTCGTCGTAGTAATGGTCCCCGGCAGCCGAGCCCTCGTCGTAGTAATGGTCCCCGGCAGCCGAGCCCTCGTCGACAATTGTGTCCCCGGCAGACGAGCCCTCGTCGTAGTAATGGTCCCCGGCAGCCGAGCCCTCGTCGTAGTAATGGTCACCGGCAGCCGAGCCCTCGTCGACAATTGTTTCCCCGGCAGCCGAGCCCTCGTCGTAGTAATGGTCCCCGGCAGCCGAGCCCTCGTCGACAATTGTTTCCCCGGAAGCCGAGCCCTCGTCGTAGTAATGGTCCCCGGCAGCCGAGCCCTCGTCGACAATTGTTTCCCCGGCAGCCGAGCCCTCGTCGTAGTAATGGTCCCCGGCAGCCGAGCCCTCGTCGTAATAACGGTCCCCGGCAGCCGAGCCCTCGTTGTAGTAACGGTCCCCGGCAGCCGAGCCCTCGTTGTAGTAACGGTCCTCGGCAGCCGAGCCCTCGTCGTAGTAATGGTCCCCGGCAGCCGAGCCCTCGTCGTAGTAATGGTCCCCGGCAGCCGAGCCCTCGTCGACAATTGTGTCCCCGGCAGCCGAGCCCTCGTGGTAATAACGGTCCCCGGCAGCCGAGCCCTCGTCGTAGTAACGGTCCCCGGCAGCCGAGCCCTTGTCGTAGTAACGGTCCCCGGCAGCCGAGCCCTCGTCGTAGTAACGGTCCCCGGCAGACGAGCCCTCGTCGTAATAATGGTCCCCGGCAGCCGAGCCCTCTTCGTAGTAATGGTCCCCGGCAGCCGAGCCCTCGTCGTAGTAACGGTCCCCGGCAGACGAGCCCTCGTCGTAGTAATGGTCCCCGGCAGCCGAGCCCTCGTCGTAGTAACGGTCCCCGGCAGCCGAGCCCTCGTCGTAGTAATGGTCCCCGGCAGCCGAGCCCTCGTCGACAATTTTTTCTCCGGCAGCCGAGCCCTCGTCGACAATTTTTTCACCGGCAGACGAGCCCTCGTCGTAGTAATGGTCCCCGGTAGCCGAGCCGTCGTCGTAGTAATGCTCCCCGGCAGCCGAGCCCTCGTCGTAGTAATGGTCCCCGGCAGTCGAGCCCTCGTCGACAATTTTTTCCCCGGCAGCCAAGCCCTCATTGTAGTAATGGTCCCCGGCAGCCGAGCCCTCGTCGACAATTGTTTCCCCGGCAGCCGAGCCGTCGTTGTAGTAATGGTCCCCAGCAGCCAAGCCCTCGTCGACAATTGTTTCCCCGGCAGCCGAGCCCTCGTCGTAGTAATGGTCCCCAGCAGCCGAGCCCTCGTCGACAATTGTTTCCCCGGCAGCCGAGCCCTCGTCGTAGTAATGGTCCCCGGCAGCCGAGCCCTCGTCGTAGTAACGGTCCCCGGCAGCCGAGCCCTCGTCGTAGTAACGGTCCCCGGCAGACGAGCCCTCGTCGTAGTAATGGTCCCCGGCAGCCGAGCCCTCGTCGTAGTAATGGTCCCCGGCAGCCGAGCCCTCGTCGTAGTAACGGTCCCCGACAGCCGAGCCCTCGTCGTAGTAACGGTCCCCGGCAGCCGAGCCCTCGTCGTAGTAACGGTCCCCGGCAGCCGAGCCCTCGTCGTAGTAATGGTCCCCGGCAGCCGAGCCCTCGTCGTAGTAACGGTCCCCGGCAGACGAGCCCTCGTCGTAGTAACGGTCCCCGGCAGCCGAGCCCTCGTCGTAGTAACGGTCCCCGGAAGCCGAGCCCTCGTCGTAATAACGGTCCCCGGCAGCCGAGCCCTCGTCGTAGTAATGGTCCCCGGCAGCCGAGCCCTCGTCGTAGTAATGGTCCCCGGCAGTCGAGCCCTCGTCGACAATTTTTTCCCCGGCAGCCGAGCCCTCGTTGTAGTAATGGTCACCGGCAGCCGAGCCCTCGTCGACAATTGTTTCCCCGGCAGCCGAGCCCTCGTCGTAGTAACGGTCCCCGGCAGCCGAGCCCTCGTCGTAGTAATGGTCCCCGGCAGCCGAGCCCTCGTCGTAGTAACGGTCCCCGGCAGACGAGCCCTCGTCGTAGTAACGGTCCCCGGAAGCCGAGCCCTCGTCGTAATAACGGTCCCCGGCAGCCGAGCCCTCGTCGTAGTAATGGTCCCCGGCAGCCGAGCCCTCGTCGTAGTAACGGTCCCCGGCAGACGAGCCCTCGTCGTAGTAACGGTCCCCGGCAGCCGAGCCCTCGTCGTAGTAACGGTCCCCGGAAGCCGAGCCCTCGTCGTAATAACGGTCGCTGGCAGCCGAGCCCTCGTCGTAGTAATGGTCCCCGGCAGCCGAGCCCTCGTCGTAGTAATGGTCCCCGGCAGCCGAGCCCTCGTCGACAATTGTTTCCCCGGCAGCCGAGCCCTCGTCGTAGTAATGGTCCCCAGCAGCCGAGCCCTCGTCGACAATTGTTTCCCCGGCAGCCGAGCCCTCGTCGTAGTAATGGTCCCCGGCAGCCGAGCCCTCGTCGTAGTAACGGTCCCCGGCAGCCGAGCCCTCGTCGTAGTAACGGTCCCCGGCAGACGAGCCCTCGTCGTAGTAATGGTCCCCGGCAGCCGAGCCCTCGTCGTAGTAACGGTCCCCGGCAGCCGAGCCCTCGTCGTAGTAACGGTCCCCGACAGCCGAGCCCTCGTCGTAGTAACGGTCCCCGGCAGCCGAGCCCTCGTCGTAGTAACGGTCCCCGGCAGCCGAGCCCTCGTCGAGTAATGGTCCCCGGCAGCCGAGCCCTCGTCGTAGTAATGGTCCCCGGCAGTCGAGCCCTCGTCGACAATTTTTTCCCCGGCAGCCGAGCCCTCGTTGTAGTAATGGTCACCGGCAGCCGAGCCCTCGTCGACAATTGTTTCCCCGGCAGCCGAGCCCTCGTCGTAGTAATGGTCCCCGGCAGCCGAGCCCTCGTCGACAATTGTTTCCCCGGCAGCCGAGCCCTCGTCGTAGTAATGGTCCCCGGCAGCCGAGCCCTCGTCGACAATTGTGTCCCCGGCAGACGAGCCCTCGTCGTAGTAATGGTCCCCGGCAGCCGAGCCCTCGTCGTAGTAATGGTCACCGGCAGCCGAGCCCTCGTCGACAATTGTTTCCCCGGCAGCCGAGCCCTCGTCGTAGTAATGGTCCCCGGCAGCCGAGCCCTCGTCGACAATTGTTTCCCCGGAAGCCGAGCCCTCGTCGTAGTAATGGTCCCCGGCAGCCGAGCCCTCGTCGACAATTGTTTCCCCGGCAGCCGAGCCCTCGTCGTAGTAATGGTCCCCGGCAGCCGAGCCCTCGTCGTAATAACGGTCCCCGGCAGCCGAGCCCTCGTTGTAGTAACGGTCCCCGGCAGCCGAGCCCTCGTTGTAGTAACGGTCCTCGGCAGCCGAGCCCTCGTCGTAGTAATGGTCCCCGGCAGCCGAGCCCTCGTCGTAGTAATGGTCCCCGGCAGCCGAGCCCTCGTCGACAATTGTGTCCCCGGCAGCCGAGCCCTCGTGGTAATAACGGTCCCCGGCAGCCGAGCCCTCGTCGTAGTAACGGTCCCCGGCAGCCGAGCCCTTGTCGTAGTAACGGTCCCCGGCAGCCGAGCCCTCGTCGTAGTAACGGTCCCCGGCAGACGAGCCCTCGTCGTAATAATGGTCCCCGGCAGCCGAGCCCTCTTCGTAGTAATGGTCCCCGGCAGCCGAGCCCTCGTCGTAGTAACGGTCCCCGGCAGACGAGCCCTCGTCGTAGTAATGGTCCCCGGCAGCCGAGCCCTCGTCGTAGTAACGGTCCCCGGCAGCCGAGCCCTCGTCGTAGTAACGGTCCCCGGCAGACGAGCCCTCGTCGTAGTAACGGTCCCCGGCAGCCGAGCCCTCGTCGTAGTAACGGTCCCCGGAAGCCGAGCCCTCGTCGTAATAACGGTCCCCGGCAGCCGAGCCCTCGTCGTAGTAATGGTCCCCGGCAGCCGAGCCCTCGTCGTAGTAACGGTCCCCGGCAGACGAGCCCTCGTCGTAGTAACGGTCCCCGGCAGCCGAGCCCTCGTCGTAGTAACGGTCCCCGGAAGCCGAGCCCTCGTCGTAATAACGGTCGCTGGCAGCCGAGCCCTCGTCGTAGTAATGGTCCCCGGCAGCCGAGCCCTCGTCGTAGTAATGGTCCCCGGCAGCCGAGCCCTCGTCGACAATTGTTTCCCCGGCAGCCGAGCCCTCGTCGTAGTAATGGTCCCCAGCAGCCGAGCCCTCGTCGACAATTGTTTCCCCGGCAGCCGAGCCCTCGTCGTAGTAATGGTCCCCGGCAGCCAAGCCCTCGTCGTAGTAACGGTCCCCGGCAGCCGAGCCCTCGTCGTAGTAACGGTCCCCGGCAGACGAGCCCTCGTCGTAGTAATGGTCCCCGGCAGCCAAGCCCTCGTCGTAGTAACGGTCCCCGGCAGCCGAGCCCTCGTCGTAGTAACGGTCCCCGACAGCCGAGCCCTCGTCGTAGTAACGGTCCCCGGCAGCCGAGCCCTCGTCGTAGTAACGGTCCCCGGCAGCCGAGCCCTCGTCGAGTAATGGTCCCCGGCAGCCGAGCCCTCGTCGTAGTAATGGTCCCCGGCAGTCGAGCCCTCGTCGACAATTTTTTCCCCGGCAGCCGAGCCCTCGTTGTAGTAATGGTCACCGGCAGCCGAGCCCTCGTCGACAATTGTTTCCCCGGCAGCCGAGCCCTCGTCGTAGTAATGGTCCCCGGCAGCCGAGCCCTCGTCGACAATTGTTTCCCCGGCAGCCGAGCCCTCGTCGTAGTAATGGTCCCCGGCAGTGGAGCCCTCGTCGACAATTTTTTCCCCGGCAGCCGAGCCCTCGTTGTAGTAATGCTCCCCGGCAGCCGAGCCCTCGTCGACAATTGTTTCCCCGGCAGCCGAGCCCTCGTCGTAGTAATGGTCCCCGGCAGCCGAGCCCTCGTCGTAATAACGGTCCCCGGCAGCCGAGCCCTCGTTGTAGTAACGGTCCCCGGCAGCCGAGCCCTCGTCGTAGTAACGGTCCCCGGCAGCCGAGCCCTCGTCGTAGTAATGGTCCCCGGCAGCCGAGCCCTCGTCGTAATAACGGTCCCCGGCAGCCGAGCCCTCGTCGTAGTAATGGTCCCCGGCAGCCGAGCCCTCGTCGTAGTAACGGTCCCCCGGCAGCCGAGCCCTCGTCGTAGTAATGGTCCCCGGCAGCCGAGCCCTCGTCGTAGTAACGGTCCCCGGCAGACGAGCCCTCGTCGACAATTTTTTCTCCGGCAGCCGAGCCCTCGTTGTAGTAATGGTCCCCGGCAGCCGAGCCCTCGTCGACAATTTTTTCCCCGGCAGACGAGCCCTCGTTGTAGTAATGGTCCCCGGTAGCCGAGCCGTCGTCGTAGTAATGCTCCCCGGCAGCCGAGCCCTCGTCGTAGTAATGGTCCCCGGCAGTCGAGCCCTCGTCGACAATTTTTTCCCCGGCAGCCGAGCCCTCGTTGTAGTAATGGTCCCCGGCAGCCGAGCCCTCGTCGACAATTGTTTCCCCGGCAGCCGAGCCGTCGTTGTAGTAATGGTCCCCAGCAGCCGAGCCCTCGTCGACAATTGTTTCCCCGGCAGCCGAGCCCTCGTCGTAGTAATGGTCCCCGGCAGCCGAGCCCCTCGTCGTAGTAACGGACGTTCCACGGTTCAGCCCCGCCAGCCGAGCCCTCGTCGACAATTGTTTCCCCGGCAGCCGAGCCCTCGTCGTAGTAATGGTCCCCGGCAGCCGAGCCCCTCGTCGTAATAACGGTCCCCGGCAGCCGAGCCCTCGTTGTAGTAACGGTCCCCGGCAGCCGAGCCCTCGTCGTAGTAACGGTCCCCGGCAGCCGAGCCCTCGTCGTAGTAATGGTCCCCGGCAGCCGAGCCCTCATCGTAGTAATGGTCCCCGGCAGCCGAGCCCTCGTCGACAATTGTGTCCCCGGCAGCCGAGCCCTCGTGGTAATAACGGTCCCCGGCAGCCGAGCCCTCGTCGTAGTAACGGTCCCCGGCAGCCGAGCCCTTGTCGTAGTAACGGTCCCCGGCAGCCGAGCCCTCGTCGTAGTAACGGTCCCCCGGCAGACGAGCCCTCGTCGTAATAATGGTCCCCGGCAGCCGAGCCCTCTTCGTAGTAATGGTCCCCCGGCAGCCGAGCCCCTCGTCGTAGTAACGGTCCCCGGCAGACGAGCCCTCGTCGTAGTAATGGTCCCCCGGCAGCCGAGCCCTCGTCGTAGTAACGGTCCCCGGCAGCCGAGCCCTCGTCGTAGTAATGGTCCCCGGCAGCCGAGCCCTCGTCGACAATTTTTTCTCCGGCAGCCGAGCCCTCGTCGACAATTTTTTCACCGGCAGACGAGCCCTCGTCGTAGTAATGGTCCCCGGTAGCCGAGCCGTCGTCGTAGTAATGCTCCCCGGCAGCCGAGCCCTCGTCGTAGTAATGGTCCCCCGGCAGTCGAGCCCTCGTCGACAATTTTTTCCCCGGCAGCCAAGCCCTCATTGTAGTAATGGTCCCCGGCAGCCGAGCCCTCGTCGACAATTGTTTCCCCGGCAGCCGAGCCGTCGTTGTAGTAATGGTCCCCAGCAGCCAAGCCCTCGTCGACAATTGTTTCCCCGGCAGCCGAGCCCTCGTCGTAGTAATGGTCCCCGGCAGCCGAGCCCTCGTCGTAGTAATGGTCTCCGGCAGCCGAGTCCTCGTCGACAATTTTTTCCCCGGCAGCCGAGCTCTCATCGTAGTAATGGTCCCCGGCAGTCGAGCCCTCGTCGACAATTTTTTCCCCGGCAGACGAGCCCTCGTTGTAGTAATGGTCCCCGGCAGCCGAGCCCTCGTCGACAATTGTTTCCCCGGCAGCCGAGCCCTCGTCGTAGTAACGGTCCCCGGCAGCCGAGCCCTCGTCGTAGTAATGGTCCCCGGCAGCCGAGCCCTTGTTGTAGTAATGGTCCCTGGTAGCAAAGCCCTCGTCGTAGTAATGGTCCCCGGCAGCCGAGCCCTCGTCGTAGTAATGGTCCCCGGCAGTCGAGCCCTCGTCGACAATTTTTTCCCCGGCAGCCGAGCCCTCGTGGTAATAACGGTCCCCCGGCAGCCGAGCCCTCGTCGTAGTAACGGTCCCCGGCAGCCGAGCCCTCGTCGTAGTAATGGTCCCCGGCAGCCGAGCCCTCGTCGTAGTAATGGTCCCCGGCAGCCGAGCCCTCGTCGACAATTGTGTCCCCGGCAGCCGAGCCCCTCGTCGTAGTAATGGTCCCCAGCAGCCGAGCCCTCGTCGTAGTAATGGTCCCCCGGCAGTCGAGCCCTCGTCGACAATTTTTTCCCCGGCAGACGAGCCCTCGTCGTAGTAATGGTCCCCGGCAGCCGAGCCCTCGTCGTAGTAATGGTCCCTTTTTTCCCCGGCAGCCGAGCCCTCGTCGTAGTAATGGTCCCCGGCAGCCGAGCCCTCGTCGTAGTAACGGTCCCCGGCAGCCGAGCCCTCGTCGTAGTAATGGTCCCCGGCAGCCGAGCCCTCGTCATAGTAACGGTCCCCGGCAGCCGAGCCCTCGTCGTAGTAATGGTCCCCGGCAGCCGAGCCCTCGTCGTAGTAACGGTCCCCGGCAGCCGAGCCCTCGTCGTAGTAATGGTCCCCGGCAGCCGAGCCCTCGTTGTAGTAATGGTCCCCGGCAGCCGAGCCCTCGTCGACAATTTTTTCCCTGGCAGACGAGCCCTCGTAGTAATGGTCCCCGGCAGCCGAGCCCTCGTCGACAATTGTGTCCCCGGCAGCCGAGCCCTCGTCGTAGTAATGGTCCCCGGCAGCCGAGCCCTCGTCGTAGTAACGGTCCCCGGCAGCCGAGCCCTCGTCGTAGTAACGGTCCCCGGCAGCTGAGCCCTCGTCGTAGTAACGGTCCCCGGCAGACGAGCCCTCGTCGTAGTAATGGTCCCCGGCAGCCGAGCCCTCGTCGTAGTAATGGTCCCCGGCAGCCGAGCCCTCGTCGTAGTAACGGTCCCCGGCAGACGAGCCCTCGTCGTAGTAATGGTCCCCGGCAGCCGAGCCCTCGTCGTAGTAATGGTCCCCGGCAGCCGAGCCCTCGTCGTAGTAACGGTCCCCGGCAGCCGAGCCCTCGTCGTAGTAATGGTCCCCGGCAGCCGAGCCCTCGTCGACAATTTTTTCTCCGGCAGCCGAGCCCTCGTCGTAGTAATGGTCCCCGGCAGCCGAGCCCTCGTCGACAATTTTTTCCCCGGCAGACGAGCCCTCGTCGTAGTAATGGTCCCCGGCAGCCGAGCCCTCGTCGTAGTAATGGTCCCCGGCAGCCGAGCCCTCGTCGACAATTGTTTCCCCGGCAGCCGAGCCCTCGTCGTAGTAATGGTCCCCGGCAGCCGAGCCCTCGTCGTAGTAACGGTCCCCGGCAGACGAGCCCTCGTCGTAGTAATGGTCCCCGGCAGCCGAGCCCTCGTCGTAGTAACGGTCCCCGGCAGCCGAGCCCTCGTCGTAGTAATGGTTCCCGGCAGCCGAGCCCTCGTCGTAGTAACGGTCCCCGGCAGACGAGCCCTCATCGTAGTAACGGTCCCAGGCAGACGAGCCCTCGTCGTAGTAACGGTCCCCGGCAGCCGAGCCCTCGTCGTAGTAACGGTCCCCGGCAGCCGAGCCCTCGTCGTAGTAATGGTCCCCGGCAGCCGAGCCCTCGTCGTAGTAATGGTCCCCGGCAGCCGAGCCCTCGTCGACAATTGTTTCCACGGCAGCCGAGTCCTCGTCGTAGTAATGGTCCCCGGCAGCCGAGCCCTCGTCGTAGTAACGGTCCCCGGCAGACGAGCCCTCGTCGTAGTAACGGTCCCCGGCAGCCGAGCCCTCGTCGTAGTAATGGTCCCCGGCAGCCGAGCCCTCGTGGTAATAACGGTCCCCGGCAGCCGAGCCCTCGTCGTAGTAACGGTCCCCGGCAGCCGAGCCCTCGTCGTAGTAACGGTCCCCGGCAGCCGAGCCCTCGTCGTAGTAACGGTCCCCGGCAGCCGAGCCCTCATCGTAGTAATGGTCCCCGGCAGCCGAGCCCTCGTCGACAATTCTTTCCCCGGCAGCCGAGCCCTCGTCGTAGTAATGGTCCCCGGCAGCCGAGCCCTCGTCGTAGTAACGGTCCCCGGCAGCCGAGCCCTCGTCGTAGTAACGGTCCCCGGCAGCCGAGCCCTCGTCGTAGTAATGGTCCCCGGCAGCCGAGCCCTCATCGTAGTAATGGTCCCCGGCAGCCGAGCCCTCGTCGACAATTGTGTCCCCGGCAGCCGAGCCCTCGTGGTAATAACGGTCCCCGGCAGCCGAGCCCTCGTCGTAGTAACGGTCCCCGGCAGCCGAGCCCTTGTCGTAGTAACGGTCCCCGGCAGCCGAGCCCTCGTCGTAGTAACGGTCCCCGGCAGACGAGCCCTCGTCGTAATAATGGTCCCCGGCAGCCGAGCCCTCTTCGTAGTAATGGTCCCCGGCAGCCGAGCCCTCGTCGTAGTAACGGTCCCCGGCAGACGAGCCCTCGTCGTAGTAATGGTCCCCGGCAGCCGAGCCCTCGTCGTAGTAACGGTCCCCGGCAGCCGAGCCCTCGTCGTAGTAATGGTCCCCGGCAGCCGAGCCCTCGTCGACAATTTTTTCTCCGGCAGCCGAGCCCTCGTCGACAATTTTTTCACCGGCAGACGAGCCCTCGTCGTAGTAATGGTCCCCGGTAGCCGAGCCGTCGTCGTAGTAATGCTCCCCGGCAGCCGAGCCCTCGTCGTAGTAATGGTCCCCGGCAGTCGAGCCCTCGTCGACAATTTTTTCCCCGGCAGCCAAGCCCTCATTGTAGTAATGGTCCCCGGCAGCCGAGCCCTCGTCGACAATTGTTTCCCCGGCAGCCGAGCCGTCGTTGTAGTAATGGTCCCCAGCAGCCAAGCCCTCGTCGACAATTGTTTCCCCGGCAGCCGAGCCCTCGTCGTAGTAATGGTCCCCGGCAGCCGAGCCCTCGTCGTAGTAATGGTCTCCGGCAGCCGAGCCCTCGTCGACAATTGTTTCCCCGGCAGCCGAGCCCTCGTCGTAGTAATGGTCCCCGGCAGCCGAGCCCTCGTCGTAGTAACGGTCCCCGGCAGCCGAGCCCTCGTCGTAGTAACGGTCCCCGGCAGACGAGCCCTCGTCGTAGTAATGGTCCCCGGCAGCCGAGCCCTCGTCGTAGTAATGGTCCCCGGCAGCCGAGCCCTCGTCGACAATTGTGTCCCCGGCAGACGAGCCCTCGTCGTAGTAATGGTCCCCGGCAGCCGAGCCCTCGTCGTAGTAATGGTCACCGGCAGCCGAGCCCTCGTCGACAATTGTTTCCCCCGGCAGCCGAGCCCTCGTCGTAGTAATGGTCCCCGGCAGCCGAGCCCTCGTCGACAATTGTTTCCCCGGAAGCCGAGCCCTCGTCGTAGTAATGGTCCCCGGCAGTCGAGCCCTCGTCGACAATTTTTTCCCCGGCAGCCGAGCCCTCGTTGTAGTAATGGTCCCCGGCAGCCGAGCCCTCGTCGACAATTGTTTCCCCGGCAGCCGAGCCCTCGTCGTAGTAATGGTCCCCGGCAGCCGAGCCCTCGTCGTAATAACGGTCCCCGGCAGCCGAGCCCTCGTTGTAGTAACGGTCCCCGGCAGCCGAGCCCTCGTCGTAGTAACGGTCCCCGGCAGCCGAGCCCTCGTCGTAGTAATGGTCCCCGGCAGCCGAGCCCTCGTCGTAGTAATGGTCCCCGGCAGCCGAGCCCTCGTCGACAATTGTGTCCCCGGCAGCCGAGCCCTCGTGGTAATAACGGTCCCCGGCAGCCGAGCCCTCGTCGTAGTAACGGTCCCCGGCAGCCGAGCCCTTGTCGTAGTAACGGTCCCCGGCAGCCGAGCCCTCGTCGTAGTAACGGTCCCCGGCAGACGAGCCCTCGTCGTAATAATGGTCCCCGGCAGCCGAGCCCTCTTCGTAGTAATGGTCCCCGGCAGCCGAGCCCTCGTCGTAGTAATGGTCCCCGGCAGCCGAGCCCTCGTCGTAGTAACGGTCCCCGGCAGCCGAGCCCTCGTCGTAGTAATGGTCCCCGGCAGCCGAGCCCTCGTCGACAATTTTTTCTCCGGCAGCCGAGCCCTCGTCGACAATTTTTTCACCGGCAGACGAGCCCTCGTCGTAGTAATGGTCCCCGGTAGCCGAGCCGTCGTCGTAGTAATGCTCCCCGGCAGCCGAGCCCTCGTCGTAGTAATGGTCCCCGGCAGTCGAGCCCTCGTCGACAATTTTTTCCCCGGCAGCCAAGCCCTCATTGTAGTAATGGTCCCCGGCAGCCGAGCCCTCGTCGACAATTGTTTCCCCGGCAGCCGAGCCGTCGTTGTAGTAATGGTCCCCATCAGCCAAGCCCTCGTCGACAATTGTTTCCCCGGCAGCCGAGCCCTCGTCGTAGTAATGGTCCCCAGGTAGTAATGGTCCCCAGCAGCCGAGCCCTCGTCGACAATTGTTTCCCCGGCAGCCGAGCCCTCGTCGTAGTAATGGTCCCCGGCAGCCGAGCCCTCGTCGTAGTAACGGTCCCCGGCAGCCGAGCCCTCGTCGTAGTAACGGTCCCCGGCAGACGAGCCCTCGTCGTAGTAATGGTCCCCGGCAGCCGAGCCCTCGTCGTAGTAATGGTCCCCGGCAGCCGAGCCCTCGTCGTAGTAACGGTCCCCGACAGCCGAGCCCTCGTCGTAGTAACGGTCCCCGGCAGCCGAGCCCTCGTCGTAGTAACGGTCCCCCGGCAGCCGAGCCCTCGTCGTAGTAATGGTCCCCCGGCAGCCGAGCCCTCGTCGTAGTAACGGTCCCCGGCAGACGAGCCCTCGTCGTAGTAACGGTCCCCGGCAGCCGAGCCCTCGTCGTAGTACGGTCCCCGGAAGCCGAGCCCTCGTCGTAATAACGGTCCCCGGCAGCCGAGCCCTCGTCGTAGTAATGGTCCCCCGGCAGCCGAGCCCTCGTCGTAGTAATGGTCCCCGGCAGCCGAGCCCTCGCCGACAATTTTTTCCCCGGCAGCCGAGCCCTCGTTGTAGTAATGGTCACCGGCAGCCGAGCCCTCGTCGACAATTGTTTCCCCGGCAGCCGAGCCCTCGTCGTAGTAACGGTCCCCGGCAGCCGAGCCCTCGTCGTAGTAATGGTCCCCGGCAGCCGAGCCCTCGTCGTAGTAACGGTCCCCGGCAGACGAGCCCTCGTCGTAGTAACGGTCCCCGGCAGCCGAGCCCTCGTCGTAGTAACGGTCCCCGGAAGCCGAGCCCTCGTCGTAATAACGGTCCCCGGCAGCCGAGCCCTCGTCGTAGTAATGGTCCCCGGCAGCCGAGCCCTCGTCGTAGTAACGGTCCCCGGCAGACGAGCCCTCGTCGTAGTAACGGTCCCCGGCAGCCGAGCCCTCGTCGTAGTAACGGTCCCCGGAAGCCGAGCCCTCGTCGTAATAACGGTCGCTGGCAGCCGAGCCCTCGTCGTAGTAATGCTCCCCCGGCAGCCGAGCCCTCGTCGTAGTAATGGTCCCCGGCAGCCGAGCCCTCGTCGACAATTGTTTCCCCCGGCAGCCGAGCCCTCGTCGTAGTAATGGTCCCCAGCAGCCGAGCCCTCGTCGACAATTGTTTCCCCGGCAGCCGAGCCCTCGTCGTAGTAATGGTCCCCGGCAGCCGAGCCCTCGTCGTAGTAACGGTCCCCGGCAGCCGAGCCCTCGTCGTAGTAACGGTCCCCGGCAGACGAGCCCTCGTCGTAGTAATGGTCCCCGGCAGCCGAGCCCTCGTCGTAGTAATGGTCCCCCGGCAGCCGAGCCCTCGTCGTAGTAACGGTCCCCGACAGCCGAGCCCTCGTCGTAGTAACGGTCCCCGGCAGCCGAGCCCTCGTCGTAGTAACGGTCCCCGGCAGCCGAGCCCTCGTCGAGTAATGGTCCCCGGCAGCCGAGCCCTCGTCGTAGTAATGGTCCCCGGCAGT
>NC_068947.1:23544486-23572474 GCF_026419915.1 Harpia harpyja | reverse complement strand
GGCTCGGCTGCCGGGGACCATTACTACGACGAGGGCTCGGCTGCCGGGGACCGTTACTACGACGAGGGCTCGTCTGCCGGAAACCATTACTACGACGAGGGCTCGGCTGCCGGGGGACCATTACTACGATGAGGGCTCGCCTGCCGGGGACCGTTACTACGACGAGGGCTCGGCTGCCGGGGGACCATTACTACGACGAGGGCTCGGCTGCCGGGGACCATTACTACGACGAGGGCTCGGCTGCCGGGGAAACAATTGTCGACGAGGGCTCCGCTGCCGGGGACCATTACTACGACGAGGGCTCGGCTGCCGGGGAAAAAATTGTCAACGAGGGCTCGGCTGCCGGGGATCCATATACTACGACGAGGGTCGGCTGCCGGGGACCATTACTACGACGAGGGCTCGGCTGCCGGGGACCATTACTACGACGAGGGCTCGCCTGCCGGGGACCGTTACTTCGACGAGGGCTCGGCTGCCGGGGACCATTACTACGACGAGGGCTCGGCTGCCGGGGAAACAATTGTCGACGAGGGCTCGGCTGCCGGGGACCATTACTACGACGAGGGCTCGGCTGCCGGGGAAAAAATTGTGGACGAGGGCTCGGCTGCCGGGGGACCATTACTACGACGAGGGCTCGGCTACCGGGGACCATTACTACGACGAAGGCTCAGGTGCCGGGGACCATTACTACGACGAGGGCTCGGCTGCCGGGGACCATTACTACGACGAGGGCTCGGCTGCCGGGGGACCGTTACTACGACGAGGGCTCGGCTGCCGGGGACCATTACTACGACTAAGGCTCGGCTGCCAGGGACCATTACTACGACGAGGGCTTGGCTGCCGGGACCATTACCACGACGAAGGCTCGGCTGCCGGGGACCATATACTACGACGAGGGCTCGGCTGCCAGGGACCATTACTACGACGAGGGCTCGGCTGCCGGGGAAACAATAGTCGACGAGGGCTCGGCTGCCGGGGGACCATTACTACGACGAGGGCTCGGCTGCCGGGGACCGTTACAACGACGAGGGCTCGGCTGCCGGGGGACCATTACTACGACGAGTGGCTCGGCTGGCGGGGACCATTACTACGATGAGGGCTCGCCTGCCGGGGACCCGTTACTACGACGAGGGTTCGGCTGCCGGGGACCATTACTACGACGAGGGCTCGGCTGCCGGGGACCATTACTACGACGAGGGCTCGGCTGCCGGGGAAACAATTGTCGACGAGGGCTCGGCTGCCGGGGACCGTTACTACGACGAGGGTTCGGCTGCCGGGGACCATTACTACGACGAGGGCTCGGCTGCCGGGGACCATTACTACGACGAGGGCTCGGCTGCCGGGGAAACAATTGTCGACGAGGGCTCGGCTGCCGGGGACCGTTACTACGACGAGGGCTCGGCTGCCGGGGACCGTTACTACGACGAGGGCTCGGCTGCCGGGGACCGTTTCTACGACGAGGGCTCGGCTGCCGGAGACCGTTACTACGACGAGGGCTCAGCTGCCGGGGACCGTTACTACGATGAGGGCTCGGCTGCCGGGGACCGTTACTACGACGAGGGCTCGGCTGCCGGGGACCATTACTACGACGAGGGCTCGGCTGGCGGGGAAACAATTGTCGACGAGGGCTCCGCTGCCAGGGACCATTACTACGACGAGGGCTCGGCTGCCGGGGAAAAAATTGTCAACGAGTGCTCGACTGCCGGGGACCATTACTACGACGAGGGCTCGGCTACCGGGGAAAAAATTGTCGACGAGGGCTCGGCTGCCGGGGACCGTTACTACGACGAGTGCTCGGCTGCCGGGGACCATTACTACGACGAGGTCTCGGCTGCCGGGGACCGTTACTACGACGAGGGTTCGGCTGCCGGGGACCGTTACTACGACGAGGGCTCGGCTGCCGGGAAAACAATTGTCGACGAGGGCTCGGCTGCCGGGGATCATTACTACGACGAGGGTTCGGCTGCCGGGGAAAAAATTGTCGACGAGGGCTCGACTGCCGGGGACCATTACTACGACGAGGGCTCGGCTGCTGGGGACCGTTACTACGACGAGGGCTCGGCTGCCGGGGACCGTTTCTACGACGAGGGCTCGGCTGCCGGAGACCGTTACTACGACGAGGGCTCAGCTGCCGGGGACCGTTACTACGACGAGGGCTCGGCTGCCGGGGACCGTTACTACGACGAGGGCTCGGCTGCCGGGGACCATTACTACGACGAGGGCTCGGCTGCCGGGGACCGTTTCTACGACGAGGGCTCGGCTGCCGGAGACCGTTACTACGACGAGGGCTCAGCTGCCGGGGACCGTTACTACGACGAGGGCTCGGCTGCCGGGGACCGTTACTACGACGAGGGCTCGGCTGCCGGGGACCATTACTACGACGAGGGCTCGGCTGGCGGGGAAACAATTGTCGACAAGGGCTCCGCTGCCGGGGACCATTACTACGACGAGGGCTCGGCTGCCGGGGAAAATATTGTCAACGAGTGCTCGACTGCCGGGGACCATTACTACGACGAGGGCTCGGCTGCCGGGGAAAAAATTGTCGACGAGGGCTCGGCTGCCGGGGACCGTTACTACGACGACGGCTCGGCTGCCGGGGACCATTACTACGATGAGGGCTCGGCTGCCGGGGACCGTTACTACGACGAGAGCTCGGCTGCCGGGGACCGTTACTACGACGAGGGCTCGGCTGCCGGGGAGCATTACTACGATGAGGGCTCAGCTGCCGGGGACCATTACTACGACGAGGGCTCGGCTGCCGGGGACCATTACTACGACGAGAGCTCGGCTGCCGGGGACCGTTACTACGACGAGGGCTCGGCTGCCGGGGAGCATTGCTACGACGAGGGCTCGGCTGCCGGGGACCATTACTACGATGAGGGCTCGGCTGCCGGGGAAACAATTGTGGACGAGGGCTCGGCTGCCGGGGACCATTACTACGACGAGGGCTCGGCTGCCGGGGACCGTTACTACGACGAGGGCTCGGCTGCCGGGGACCATTACTACGACGAGGGCTCGGCTGCCGGGGACCGTTACTACGACGAGGGCTCGGCTGCCGGGGAAACAATTGTCGACGAGGGCTCGGCTGCCGGGGACCATTACTACTACGAGGGCTCGGCTGCCGGGGACCATTACTACGACGAGGGCTCGCCTGCCGGGACCGTTACTACGACGAGGGCTCGCCTGCCGGGGACCGTTACTACGACGAGGGCTCGAATGCCGGGGACCATTACTACGACGAGGGCTCGGCTGCCGGGGACCATTACTACGACGAGGGCTCGGCTGCTGGGGACCATTACTACGACGAGGGCTCAGCTGCCGGGGACCATTACTACGACGAGGGCTCGGCTGCCGGGCACCATTACTACGACGAGGGCTCGGCTGCCGGGGAAACAATTGTCGACGAGGGCTCGGCTGCCGGGGACCATTACTACGACGAGGGCTCGGCTGCCGGGGACCATTACTACGACGAGGGCTCGGCTGCCGGGGACCATTACTATGACGAGGGCTCGGCTGCCGGGGACCGTTACTACGACGAGAGCTCGGCTGCCGGGGACCATTACTACGACGAGGGCTCGGCTGCCGGGTAAAAAATTGTCGACGAGGGCTCGGCTGCCGGGGACCATTACTACGACGATGACTCGGCTACCGGGGACCATTACTACGACGAGGGCTCGGCTGCCGGGGAAAAAATTGTCGACGAGGTCTCGGCTGTCGGGGACCATTACTACGACGAGGGCTTGGCTGCCGGGGAAAAAATTGTCGACGAGGGCTCGGCTGCCGGGGACCATTACTACGACGAGGGCTCGGCTGCCGGGGAAAAAATTGTCGACGAGGGCTCGGCTGCCGGGGACCATTACTACGACGAGGGCTCGGCTGCCGGGGACCATTACTACGACGAGGGCTCGGCTGCCGGGGACCATTACTACAACGAAGGCTCGGCTGCCGGGGACCGTTACTATGACGAGGGCTCGGCTGCCGGGGACCGTTACTACGACGAGGGCTCGGCTGCCGGGGACCGTTACTACGACGAGGGCTCGGCTGCCGTGGACCGTTACTACGACGAGGGCTCAGCTGCCGGGGACCGTTACTACGACGACGGCTCGGCTGCCGGGGACCGTTACTACGACGAGGGCTCGGCTGCCGGGGACCGTTACTACGACGAGGGCTCAGCTGCCGGGGACCGTTACTACGACGAGGGCTCGGCTGCCGGGTATCATTACTACGACGAGGGCTCGGCTGCCGGGGAAAAAATTGTCGACGAGGGCTCGAATGCCGGGGACCATTACTACGACGAGGGCTCGGCTGCCGGGGACCGTTACTACGACGAGGGCTCGGCTGCCGGGGACCGTTACTACGACGAGGGCTCGGCTGCCGGGGATCATTACTACGACGAGAGTTCGGCTGCCGGGGAAAAAATTGTCGACGAGGGCTCGACTGCCGGGGACCATTACTACGACGAGGGCTCGGCTGCCGGGGACCGTTACTACGACGAGGGCTCGGCTGCCGGGGACCGTTTCTACGACGAGGGCTCGGCTGCCGGAGACCGTTACTACGACGAGGGCTCAGCTGCCGGGGACCGTTACTACGACGAGGGCTCGGCTGCCGGGGACCGTTACTACGACGAGGGCTCGGCTGCCGGGGACCATTACTACGACGAGGGTTCGGCTGCCGGGGAAAAAATTGTCGACGAGGGCTCGACTGCCGGGGACCATTACTACGACGAGGGCTCGGCTGCTGGGGACCGTTACTACGACGAGGGCTCGGCTGCCGGGGACCGTTTCTACGACGAGGGCTCGGCTGCCGGAGACCGTTACTACGACGAGGGCTCAGCTGCCGGGGACCGTTACTACGACGAGGGCTCGGCTGCCGGGGACCGTTACTACGACGAGGGCTCGGCTGCCGGGGACCATTACTACGACGAGGGCTCGGCTGCCGGGGACCGTTTCTACGACGAGGGCTCGGCTGCCGGAGACCGTTACTACGACGAGGGCTCAGCTGCCGGGGACCGTTACTACGACGAGGGCTCGGCTGCCGGGGACCGTTACTACGACGAGGGCTCGGCTGCCGGGGACCATTACTACGACGAGGGCTCGGCTGGCGGGGAAACAATTGTCGACAAGGGCTCCGCTGCCGGGGACCATTACTACGACGAGGGCTCGGCTGCCGGGGAAAATATTGTCAACGAGTGCTCGACTGCCGGGGACCATTACTACGACGAGGGCTCGGCTGCCGGGGAAAAAATTGTCGACGAGGGCTCGGCTGCCGGGGACCGTTACTACGACGACGGCTCGGCTGCCGGGGACCATTACTACGATGAGGGCTCGGCTGCCGGGGACCATTACTACGACGAGAGCTCGGCTGCCGGGGACCGTTACTACGACGAGGGCTCGGCTGCCGGGGAGCATTACTACGATGAGGGCTCAGCTGCCGGGGACCATTACTACGACGAGGGCTCGGCTGCCGGGGACCATTACTACGACGAGAGCTCGGCTGCCGGGGACCGTTACTACGACGAGGGCTCGGCTGCCGGGGAGCATTGCTACGACGAGGGCTCGGCTGCCGGGGACCATTACTACGATGAGGGCTCGGCTGCCGGGGAAACAATTGTGGACGAGGGCTCGGCTGCCGGGGACCATTACTACGACGAGGGCTCGGCTGCCGGGGACCGTTACTACGACGAGGGCTCGGCTGCCGGGGACCATTACTACGACGAGGGCTCGGCTGCCGGGGACCGTTACTACGACGAGGGCTCGGCTGCCGGGGAAACAATTGTCGACGAGGGCTCGGCTGCCGGGGACTATTACTACTACGAGGGCTCGGCTGCCGGGGACCATTACTACGACGAGGGCTCGCCTGCCGGGACCGTTACTACGACGAGGGCTCGCCTGCCGGGGACCGTTACTACGACGAGGGCTCGAATGCCGGGGACCATTACTACGACGAGGGCTCGGCTGCCGGGGACCATTACTACGACGAGGGCTCGGCTGCTGGGGACCATTACTACGACGAGGGCTCAGCTGCCGGGGACCATTACTACGACGAGGGCTCGGCTGCCGGGCACCATTACTACGACGAGGGCTCGGCTGCCGGGGAAACAATTGTCGACGAGGGCTCGGCTGCCGGGGACCATTACTACGACGAGGGCTCGGCTGCCGGGGACCATTACTACGACGAGGGCTCGGCTGCCGGGGACCATTACTATGACGAGGGCTCGGCTGCCGGGGACCGTTACTACGACGAGGGCTCGGCTGCCGGGGACCATTACTACGACGAGGGCTCGGCTGCCGGGTAAAAAATTGTCGACGAGGGCTCGGCTGCCGGGGACCATTACTACGACGATGACTCGGCTACCGGGGACCATTACTACGACGAGGGCTCGGCTGCCGGGGAAAAAATTGTCGACGAGGTCTCGGCTGTCGGGGACCATTACTACGACGAGGGCTTGGCTGCCGGGGAAAAAATTGTCGACGAGGGCTCGGCTGCCGGGGACCATTACTACGACGAGGGCTCGGCTGCCGGGGAAAAAATTGTCGACGAGGGCTCGGCTGCCGGGGACCATTACTACGACGAGGGCTCGGCTGCCGGGGACCATTACTACGACGAGGGCTCGGCTGCCGGGGACCATTACTACAACGAAGGCTCGGCTGCCGGGGACCGTTACTATGACGAGGGCTCGGCTGCCGGGGACCGTTACTACGACGAGGGCTCGGCTGCCGGGGACCGTTACTACGACGAGGGCTCGGCTGCCGTGGACCGTTACTACGACGAGGGCTCAGCTGCCGGGGACCGTTACTACGACGACGGCTCGGCTGCCGGGGACCGTTACTACGACGAGGGCTCGGCTGCCGGGGACCGTTACTACGACGAGGGCTCAGCTGCCGGGGACCGTTACTACGACGAGGGCTCGGCTGCCGGGTATCATTACTACGACGAGGGCTCGGCTGCCGGGGAAAAAATTGTCGACGAGGGCTCGAATGCCGGGGACCATTACTACGACGAGGGCTCGGCTGCCGGGGACCGTTACTACGACGAGGGCTCGGCTGCCGGGGACCGTTACTACGACGAGGGCTCGGCTGCCGGGGATCATTACTACGACGAGGGTTCGGCTGCCGGGGAAAAAATTGTCGACGAGGGCTCGACAGCCGGGGACCATTACTACGACGAGGGCTCGGCTGCCGGGGACCGTTACTACGACGAGGGCTCGGCTGCCGGGGACCGTTTCTACGACGAGGGCTCGGCTGCCGGAGACCGTTACTACGACGAGGGCTCAGCTGCCGGGGACCGTTACTACGACGAGGGCTCGGCTGCCGGGGACCGTTACTACGACGAGGGCTCGGCTGCCGGGGACCATTACTACGACGAGGGCTCGGCTGGCGGGGAAACAATTGTCGACAAGGGCTCCGCTGCCGGGGACCATTACTACGACGAGGGCTCGGCTGCCGGGGAAAAAATTGTCAAGGAGTGCTCGACTGCCGGGGACCATTACTACGACGAGGGCTCGGCTGCCGGGGAAAAAATTGTCGACGAGGGCTCGGCTGCCGGGGACCGTTACTACGACGACGGCTCGGCTGCCGGGGACCATTACTACGATGAGGGCTCGGCTGCCGGGGACCATTACTACGACGAGAGCTCGGCTGCCGGGGACCGTTACTACGACGAGGGCTCGGCTGCCGGGGAGCATTGCTACGACGAGGGCTCGGCTGCCGGGGACCATTACTACGATGAGGGCTCGGCTGCCGGGGAAACAATTGTGGACGAGGGCTCGGCTGCCGGGGACCATTACTACGACGAGGGCTCGGCTGCCGGGGACCGTTACTACGACGAGGGCTCGGCTGCCGGGGACCATTACTACGACGAGGGCTCGGCTGCCGGGGACCGTTACTACGACGAGGGCTCGGCTGCCGGGGAAACAATTGTCGACGAGGGCTCGGCTGCCGGGGACCATTACTACTACGAGGGCTCGGCTGCCGGGGACCATTACTACGACGAGGGCTCGCCTGCCGGGGACCTTTACTACGACGAGGGCTCGGCTGCCGGGGACCATTACTACTACGAGGGCTCAGCTGCCGGGGACCATTACTACGACGAGGGCTCGGCTGCCGGGCACCATTACTACGACGAGGGCTCGGCTGCCGGGGAAACAATTGTCGACGAGGGCTCGGCTGCCGGGGACCATTACTACGACGAGGGCTCGGCTGCCGGGGACCATTACTACGACGAGGGCTCGGCTGCCGGGGACCGTTACTACGACGAGGGCTCGGCTGCCGGGGACCATTACTACGACGAGGGCTCGGCTGCCGGGTAAAAAATTGTCGACGAGGGCTCGGCTGCCGGGGACCATTACTACGACGAGGGCTCGGCTGCCGGGGACCATTACTACAACGAAGGCTCGGCTGCCGGGGACCGTTACTATGACAAGGGCTCGGCTGCCGGGGAAAAAATTGTCGACGAGGGCTCGGCTGCCGGGGACCATTACTACGACGAGGGCTCGGCTGCCGGGGACCATTACTACGACGAGGGCTCGGCTGCCGGGGACCATTACTACAACGAAGGCTCGGCTGCCGGGGACCGTTACTATGACGAGGGCTCGGCTGCCGGGGACCGTTACTACGACGAGGGCTCGGCTGCCGGGGACCATTACTACGACGAGGGCTCGGCTGCCGGGGACCGTTACTACGACGAGGGCTCGGCTGCCGGGGACCATTACTACAACGAAGGCTCGGCTGCCGGGGACCGTTACTATGACAAGGGCTCGGCTGCCGGGGACCGTTACTACGACGAGGGCTCGGCTGCCGGGGACCGTTACTACGACGAGGGCTCGGCTGCCGGAGACCGTTACTACGACGAGGGCTCGGCTGCCGTGGACCGTTACTACGACGAGGGCTCAGCTGCCGGGGACCGTTACTACGACGACGGCTCGGCTGCCGGGGACCGTTACTACGACGAGGGCTCGGCTGCCGGGGACCGTTACTACGACGAGGGCTCAGCTGCCGGGGACCGTTACTACGACGAGGGCTCGGCTGCCGGGTATCATTACTACGACGAGGGCTCGGCTGCCGGGGAAAAAATTGTCGACGAGGGCTCGAATGCCGGGGACCATTACTACGACGAGGGCTCGGCTGCCGGGGACCGTTACTACGACGAGGGCTCGGCTGCCGGGGACCGTTACTACGACGAGGGCTCGGCTGCCGGGGATCATTACTACGACGAGGGTTCGGCTGCCGGGGAAAAAATTGTCGACGAGGGCTCGACTGCCGGGGACCATTACTACGACGAGGGCTCGGCTGCCGGGGACCGTTACTACGACGAGGGCTCGGCTGCCGGGGACCGTTTCTACGACGAGGGCTCGGCTGCCGGAGACCGTTACTACGACGAGGGCTCAGCTGCCGGGGACCGTTACTACGACGAGGGCTCGGCTGCCGGGGACCGTTACTACGACGAGGGCTCGGCTGCCGGGGACCATTACTACGACGAGGGCTCGGCTGGCGGGGAAACAATTGTCGACAAGGGCTCCGCTGCCGGGGACCATTACTACGACGAGGGCTCGGCTGCCGGGGAAAAAATTGTCAAGGAGTGCTCGAATGCCGGGGACCATTACTACGACGAGGGCTCGGCTGCCGGGGAAAAAATTGTCGACGAGGGCTCGGCTGCCGGGGACCGTTACTACGACGACGGCTCGGCTGCCGGGGACCATTACTACGATGAGGGCTCGGCTGCCGGGGACCATTACTACGACGAGAGCTCGGCTGCCGGGGACCGTTACTACGACGAGGGCTCGGCTGCCGGGGAGCATTGCTACGACGAGGGCTCGGCTGCCGGGGACCATTACTACGATGAGGGCTCGGCTGCCGGGGAAACAATTGTCGACGAGGGCTCGGCTGCCGGGGACCATTACTACTACGAGGGCTCGGCTGCCGGGGACCATTACTACGACGAGGGCTCGCCTGCCGGGGACCGTTACTACGACGAGGGCTCGCCTGCCGGGGACCGTTACTACGACGAGGGCTCGGATGCCGGGGACCATTACTACGACGAGGGCTCGGCTGCCGGGGACCATTACTACGACGAGGGCTCAGCTGCTGGGGACCATTACTACGACGAGGGCTCAGCTGCCGGGGACCATTACTACGACGAGGGCTCGGCTGCCGGGCACCATTACTACGACGAGGGCTCGGCTGCCGGGGAAACAATTGTCGACGAGGGCTCGGCTGCCGGGGACCATTACTACGACGAGGGCTCGGCTGCCGGGGACCATTACTACGACGAGGGCTCGGCTGCCGGGGACCATTACTATGACGAGGGCTCTGCTGCCGGGGACCGTTACTACGACGAGGGCTCGGCTGCCGGGGACCATTACTACGACGAGGGCTCGGCTGCCGGGTAAAAAATTGTCGACGAGGGCTCGGCTGCCGGGGACCATTACTACGACGATGACTCGGCTACCGGGGACCATTACTACGACGAGGGCTCGGCTGCCGGGGAAAAAATTGTCGACGAGGTCTCGGCTGTCGGGGACCATTACTACGACGAGGGCTTGGCTGCCGGGGAAAAAATTGTCGACGAGGGCTCGGCTGCCGGGGACCATTACTACGACGAGGGCTCGGCTGCCGGGGAAAAAATTGTCGACGAGGGCTCGGCTGCCGGGGACCATTACTACGACGAGGGCTCGGCTGCCGGGGACCATTACTACGACGAGGGCTCGGCTGCTGGGGACCATTACTACGACGAGGGCTCAGCTGCCGGGGACCATTACTACGACGAGGGCTCGGCTGCCGGGCACCATTACTACGACGAGGGCTCGGCTGCCGGGGAAACAATTGTCGACGAGGGCTCGGCTGCCGGGGACCATTACTACGACGAGGGCTCGGCTGCCGGGGACCATTACTACGACGAGGGCTCGGCTGCCGGGGACCATTACTATGACGAGGGCTCGGCTGCCGGGGACCGTTACTACGACGAGGGCTCGGCTGCCGGGGACCATTACTACGACGAGGGCTCGGCTGCCAGGTAAAAAATTGTCGACGAGGGCTCGGCTGCCGGGGACCATTACTACGACGATGACTCGGCTACCGGGGACCATTACTACGACGAGGGCTCGGCTGCCGGGGAAAAAATTGTCGACGAGGTCTCGGCTGTCGGGGACCATTACTACGACGAGGGCTCGGCTGCCGGGGAAAAAATTGTCGACGAGGGCTCGGCTGCCGGGGACCATTACTACGACGAGGGCTCGGCTGCTGGGGAAAAAATTGTCGACGAGGGCTCGGCTGCCGGGGACCATTACTACGACGAGGGCTCGGCTGCCGGGGACCGTTACTACGACGAGGGCTCGGCTGCCGGGGACCATTACTACGACGAGGGCTCGGCTGCCGGGGAAACAATTGTGGACGAGGGCTCGGCTGCCGGGGACCATTACTACGACGAGGGCTCGGCTGCCGGGGACCGTTACTACGACGAGGGCTCGGCTGCCGGGGACCATTACTACGACGAGGGCTCGGCTGCCGGGGACCGTTACTACGACGAGGGCTCGGCTGCCGGGGAAACAATTGTCGACGAGGGCTCGGCTGCCGGGGACCATTACTACTACGAGGGCTCGGCTGCCGGGGACCATTACTACGACGAGAGCTCGCCTGCCGGGGACCGTTACTACGACGAGGGCTCGCCTGCCGGGGACCGTTACTACGACGAGGGCTCGGAAGCCGGGGACCATTACTACGACGAGGGCTCGGCTGCCGGGGACCATTACTACGACGAGGGCTCGGCTGCTGGGGACCATTACTACGACGAGGGCTCAGCTGCCGGGGACCATTACTACGACGAGGGCTCGGCTGCCGGGCACCATTACTACGACGAGGGCTCGGCTGCCGGGGACCATTACTACGACGAGGGCTCGGCTGCCGGGGAAAAAATTGTCGACGAGGTCTCGGCTGTCGGGGACCATTACTACGACGAGGGCTTGGCTGCCGGGGAAAAAATTGTCGACGAGGGCTCGGCTGCCGGGGACCATTACTACGACGAGGGCTCGGCTGCCGGGGAAAAAATTGTCGACGAGGGCTCGGCTGCCGGGGACCATTACTACGACGAGGGCTCGGCTGCCGGGGACCATTACTACGACGAGGGCTCGGCTGCTGGGGACCATTACTACGACGAGGGCTCAGCTGCCGGGGACCATTACTACGACGAGGGCTCGGCTGCCGGGCACCATTACTACGACGAGGGCTCGGCTGCCGGGGAAACAATTGTCGACGAGGGCTCGGCTGCCGGGGACCATTACTACGACGAGGGCTCGGCTGCCGGGGACCATTACTACGACGAGGGCTCGGCTGCCGGGGACCATTACTATGACGAGGGCTCGGCTGCCGGGGACCGTTACTACGACGAGGGCTCGGCTGCCGGGGACCATTACTACGACGAGGGCTCGGCTGCCAGGTAAAAAATTGTCGACGAGGGCTCGGCTGCCGGGGACCATTACTACGACGATGACTCGGCTACCGGGGACCATTACTACGACGAGGGCTCGGCTGCCGGGGAAAAAATTGTCGACGAGGTCTCGGCTGTCGGGGACCATTACTACGACGAGGGCTCGGCTGCCGGGGAAAAAATTGTCGACGAGGGCTCGGCTGCCGGGGACCATTACTACGACGAGGGCTCGGCTGCTGGGGAAAAAATTGTCGACGAGGGCTCGGCTGCCGGGGACCATTACTACGACGAGGGCTCGGCTGCCGGGGACCGTTACTACGACGAGGGCTCGGCTGCCGGGGACCATTACTACGACGAGGGCTCGGCTGCCGGGGAAACAATTGTGGACGAGGGCTCGGCTGCCGGGGACCATTACTACGACGAGGGCTCGGCTGCCGGGGACCGTTACTACGACGAGGGCTCGGCTGCCGGGGACCATTACTACGACGAGGGCTCGGCTGCCGGGGACCGTTACTACGACGAGGGCTCGGCTGCCGGGGAAACAATTGTCGACGAGGGCTCGGCTGCCGGGGACCATTACTACTACGAGGGCTCGGCTGCCGGGGACCATTACTACGACGAGAGCTCGCCTGCCGGGGACCGTTACTACGACGAGGGCTCGCCTGCCGGGGACCGTTACTACGACGAGGGCTCGGAAGCCGGGGACCATTACTACGACGAGGGCTCGGCTGCCGGGGACCATTACTACGACGAGGGCTCGGCTGCTGGGGACCATTACTACGACGAGGGCTCAGCTGCCGGGGACCATTACTACGACGAGGGCTCGGCTGCCGGGCACCATTACTACGACGAGGGCTCGGCTGCCGGGGAAACAATTGTTGACGAGGGCTCGGCTGCCGGGGACCATTACTACGACGAGGGCTCGGCTGCCGGGGACCATTACTACGACGAGGGCTCGGTTGCCGGGGACCATTACTATGACGAGGGCTCGGCTGCCGGGGACCGTTACTACGACGAGGGCTCGGCTGCCGGGGACCATTACTACGACGAGGGCTCGGCTGCCGGGTAAAAAATTGTCGACGAGGGCTCGGCTGCCGGGGGACCATTACTACGACGATGGCTCGGCTACCGGGGACCATTACTACGACGAGGGCTCGGCTGCCGGGGAAAAAATTGTCGACGAGGTCTCGGCTGTCGGGGACCATTACTACGACGAGGGCTTGGCTGCCGGGGAAAAAATTGTCGACGAGGGCTCGGCTGCCGGGGACCATTACTACGACGAGGGCTCGGCTGCCGGGGAAAAAATTGTCGACGAGGGCTCGGCTGCCGGGGACTATTACTACGACGAGGGCTCGGCTGCCGGGGACCGTTACTACGACGAGGGCTCGGCTGCTGGGGACCATTACTACGACGAGGGCTCGGCTGCCGGGGAAACAATTGTCGACAAGGGCTCAGCTGCCGGGGACCGTTTCTACGACGAGGGCTCGGCGTCCGGGGACCATTACTACAACGAAGGCTCGGCTGCCGGGGACCGTTACTACGACGAGGGCTCGGCTGCCGGGGACCGTTACTACGACGAGGGCTCGGCTGCCGGGGACCGTTACTACGACGAGGGCTCGGCTGCCGGGGACCGTTACTACGACGACGGCTCGGCTGCCGGGGACCGTTACTACGACGAGGGCTCGGCTGCCGGGGACCGTTACTACGACGAGGGCTCGGCTGCCGGGGACCATTACTACGACGAGGGCTCGGCTGCCGGGTATCATTACTACGACGAGGGCTCGGCTGCCGGGGAAAAAATTGTCGACGAGGGCTCGACTGCCAGGGACCATTACTACGACGAGGGCTCGGCTGCCGGGGACCGTTACTACGACGAGGGCTCGGCTGCCGGGGACCGTTACTACGACGAGGGCTCGGCTGCCGGGGAGCATTACTACGACGAGGGCTCGGCTGCCGGGGAAAAAATTGTCGACGAGGGCTCGACTGCCGGGGACCGTTACTACGACGAGGGCTCGGCTGCCGGGGACCGTTACTACGAAAAGGGCTCGGCTGCCGGGGACCGTTTCTACGACGAGGGCTCGGCTGCCGGAGACCGTTACTACGACGAGGGCTCGGCTGCCGGGGACCGTTACTACGACGAGGGCTCGGCAGCCGGGGACCATTACTACGACGAGGGCTCGGCTGCCGGGGACCATTACTACGACGAGGGCTCGGCTGCCGGGGAAACAATTGTCGACGAGGGCTCGGCTGCCGGGGACCGTTACTACGACGAGGGCTCGGCTGCCGGGGACCATTACTACGACGAGGGCTCGGCTGCCGGGGAAACAATAGTCGACGAGGGCTCGGCTGCCGGGGACCATTACTACGACGAGGGCTCGGCTGCCGGGGACCGTTACTACGACGAGGGCTCGGCTGCCGGGGACCATTACTACGACGAGGGCTCGGCTGCCGGGGACCATTGCTACGATGAGGGCTCGCCTGCCGAGGACCGTTACTACGACGAGGGCTCGGCTGCCGGGGACCATTACTACGACGAGGGCTCGGCTGCCGGGGACCATTACTACGACGAGGGCTCGGCTGCCGGGGAAACAATTGTCGACGAGGGCTCCGCTGCCGGGGACCATTACTACGACGAGGGCTCGGCTGCCGGGGAAACAATTGTCGACGAGGGCTCCGCTGCCGGGGACCATTACTACGACGAGGGCTCGGCTGCCGGGGAAAAAATTGTCAACGAGGGCTCGGCTGCCGGGGACCATTACTACTACTAGGGCTCGGCTGCCAGGGACCATTACTATGACGAGGGCTCGGCTGCCGCGGAAACAATTGTCGACGAGGGCTCGGCTGCCGGGGACCATTACTACGACGAGGGCTCGGCTTCCGGGGAAAAAATTGTGGACGAGGGCTCGGCTGCCGGGGACCATTACTACGACGAGGGCTCGGCTACCGGGGACCATTACTACGACGAGGGCTCGGCTGCCGGGGACCATTACTACGACGACGGCTCGGCTGCCGGGGACCGTTACTACGACGAGGGTTCGGCTGCCGGGGACCGTTACTACGACGAGGGCTCGGCTGCCGGGGACCATTACTACGACGAGGGCTCGGCTGCCGGGGAAACATTTGTCGACGAGGGCTCGGCTGCCGGGGACCATTACTTCGACGAGGGCTCGGCTGCCGGGGACCATTACTACGACGAGGGCTCGGCTGCCTGGGAAACAATTGTCGACGAGGGCTCGGCTGCCGGGGAGCATTACTACGACGAGGGCTTGGCTGCCGGGGACCATTACTACGACGAGGGCTCGGCTGCCGGGGACCGTTACTACGACGAGGGTTCGGCTGCCGGGGACCGTTACTACGACGAGGGCTCGGCTGCCGGGGACCATTACTACAACGAAGGCTCGGCTGCCGGGGACCGTTACTACGACGAGGGCTCGGCTGCCGGGGACCGTTACTACGACGAGGGCTCGGCTGCCGGAGACCGTTACTACGACGAGGGCTCGGCTGCCGGGGACCGTTACTACGACGAGGGCTCGGCTGCCGGGCACCGTTACTACGACGACGGCTCGGCTGCCGGGGACCGTTACTACGACGAGGGCTCGGCTGCCGGGGACCGTTACTACGACGAGGGCTCGGCTGCCGGGTATCATTACTACGACGAGGGCTCGGCTGCCGGGGAAAAAATTGTCGACGAGGGCTCGACTGCCGGGGACCATTACTACGACGAGGGCTCGGCTGCCGGGGACCGTTACTACGACGAGGGCTCGGCTGCCGGGGACCGTTACTACGACGAGGGCTCAGCTGCCGGGGACCGTTACTACGACGAGGGCTCGGCTGCCGGGGATCATTACTACGACGAGGGCTCGGCTGCCGGGGAAAAAATTGTCGACGAGGGCTCGACTGCCGGGGACCATTACTACGACGAGGGCTCGGCTGCCGGGGACCGTTACTACGAAAAGGGCTCGGCTGCCGGGGACCGTTTCTACGACGAGGGCTCGGCTGCCGGAGACCGTTACTACGACGAGGGCTCGGCTGCCGGGGACCGTTACTACGACGAGGGCTCGGCTGCCGGGGACCATTACTACGACGAGGGCTCGGCTGCCGGGGACCATTACTACGACGAGTGCTCGGCTGCCGGGGAAACAATTGTCGACGAGGGCTCGGCTGCCGGGGACCGTTACTACGACGAGGGCTCGGCTGCCGGGGACCATTACTACAACGAGGGCTCGGCTGCCGGGGAAACAATAGTCGACGAGGGCTCGGCTGCCGGGGACCATTACTACGACGAGGGCTCGGCTGCCGGGGACCGTTACTACGACGAGGGCTCGGCTGCCGGGGACCATTACTACGACGAGGGCTCGGCTGCCGGGGACCATTACTACGATGAGGGCTCGCCTGCCGAGGACCGTTACTACGACGAGGGCTCGGCTGCCGGGGACCATTATACGACGAGGGCTCGGCTGCCGGGGACCATTACTACGACGAGGGCTCGGCTGCCGGGGAAACAATTGTCGACGAGGGCTCCGCTGCCGGGGACCATTACTACGACGAGGGCTCGGCTGCCGGGGAAAAAATTGTCGACGAGGGCTCGGCTGCCGGGGACCATTACTACTACTAGGGCTCGGCTGCCAGGGACCATTACTATGACGAGGGCTCGGCTGCCGGGGAAACAATTGTCGACGAGGGCTCGGCTGCCGGGGACAATTACTACGACGAGGGCTCGGCTGCCGGGGAAAAAATTGTGGACGAGGGCTCGGCTGCCGGGGACCATTACTACGACGAGGGCTCGGCTACCGGGGACCATTACTACGACGAGGGCTCGGCTGCCGGGGACCATTACTACGACGACGGCTCGGCTGCCGGGGACCGTTACTACGACGAGGGTTCGGCTGCCGTGGACCGTAACTACGACGAGGGCTCGGCTGCCGGGGACCATTACTACGACGAGGGCTCGGCTGCCGGGGAAACATTTGTCGACGAGGGCTCGGCTGCCGGGGACCATTACTTCGACGAGGGCTCGGCTGCCGGGGACCATTACTACGACGAGGGCTCGGCTGCCGGGGAAACAATTGTCGACGAGGGCTCGGCTGCCGGGGAGCATTACTACGACGAGGGCTTGGCTGCCGGGGACCATTACTAAGACGAGGGCTCGGCTGCCGGGGACCGTTACTACGACGAGGGCTCGGCTGCCGGGGACCATTACTACGACGAGGGCTCGGCTGCCGGGGACCGTTACTACGATGAGGGCTCGGCTGCCGGGGACCATTACTACGACGAGGGCTAGGATGCCGGGGACCGTTACTACGACGAGGGCTCGGCTGCCAAGGAAACAATTGTCGACGAGGGCTCGGCTGCCGGGGACCATTACTTCGATGAGGGCTCGGCTGCCGGGGACCATTACTACGACGAGGGCTCGGCTGCCGGGGAAACAATTGTCGACGAGGGCTCGGCTGCCGGGGACCATTACTACGACGAGAGCTTGGCTGCCGGGGACCATTACTACGACGAGGGCTCGGCTGCCGGGGACCGTTACTACGACGAGAGCTCGGCTGCCGGGGACCATTACTACGACGAGGGCTCGGCTGCCGGGGACCATTACTACGACGAGGGCTCGGCTGCCGGGGACCGTTACTACGACGAGGGCTCGGCTGCCGGGGAAAAAATTGTCGACGAGGTCTCGGCTGTCGGGGACCATTACTACGACGAGGGCTTGGCTGCCGGGGAAAAAATTGTCGACGAGGGCTCGGCTGCCGGGGACCATTACTATGACGAGGGCTCGGCTGCCGGGGAAAAAATTGTCGACGAGGGCTCGGCTGCCGGGGACCATTACTACGACGAGGGCTCGGCTGCCGGGGAAACAATTGTCGACAAGGGCTCAGCTGCCGGGGACCATTACTACGACGAGGGCTCGGCTGCCGGCGAAAAAATTGTCGACGAGGGATCGGCTGCCGGGTACCATTAGTACGACGAGGGCTCGGCTGCCGGGGAAAAAATTGTCGACGAGGGCTCGGCTGCCGGGGACCATTACTACGACGAGGGCTCGGCTGCCGGGGACCATTACTACGACGAGGGCTCGGCTGCCGGGGACCATTACTACAACGAAGGCTCGGCTGCCGGGGACCGTTACTACGACGAGGGCTCGGCTGCCGGGGACCGTTACTACGACGAGGGCTTGGCTGCCGGGGACCGTTACTACGACGAGGGCTCGGCTGCCGGAGACCGTTACTACGACGAGGGCTCGGCTGCCGGGGACCGTTACTACGACGAGGGCTCAGATGCCGGGGACCATTACTACGACGACGGCTTCGCTGCCGGGGACCGTTACTACGACGAGGGCTCGGCTGCCGGGGACCGTTACTACGACGAGGGCTCGGCTGCCGGGTATCATTACTACGACGAGGGCTCGGCTGCCGGGGAAAAAATTGTCGACGAGGGCTCGAAGGCCGGGGACCATTACTACGACGAGGGCTCGGCTGCCGGGGACCGTTACTACGACGAGGGCTCGGCTGCCGGGGATCATTACTACGACGAGGGCTCGGCTGCCGGGGAAAAAATTGTCGACGAGGGCTCGACTGCCGGGGACCATTACTACGACGAGGGCTCGGCTGCCGGGGACCATTACTACGACGAGGGCTCGGCTGCCGGGGGACCGTTTCTACGACGAGGGCTCGGCTGCCGGAGACCGTTACTACGACGAGGGCTCGGCTGCCGGGGACCGTTACTACGACGAGGGCTCGGCTGCCGGGGGACCGTTACTACGACGAGGGCTCGGCTGCCGGGGGACCATTACTACGACGAGGGCTCGGCTGGCGGGGAAACAATTGTCGACGAGGGCTCCGCTGCCGGGGACCATTACTACGACGAGGGCTCGGCTGCCGGGGAAAAAATTGTCAACGAGTGCTCGACTGCCGGGGACCATTACTACGACGAGGGCTCGGCTGCCGGGGAAAAAATTGTCGACGAGGGCTCGGCTGCCGGGGACCGTTACTACGACGAGGGCTCGGCTGCCGGGGACCATTACTACGATGAGGGGCTCAGCTGCCGGGGACCATTACTACGACGAGGGCTCGGCTGCCGGGGACCATTACTACGACGAGGGCTCGGCTGCCGGGGACCGTTACTACGACGAGGGCTCGGCTGCCGGGGAGCATTGCTACGACGAGGGCTCGGCTGCCGGGGACCATTACTACGATGAGGGCTCGGCTGCCGGGGAAACAATTGTGGACGAGGGCTCGGATGCCGGGGGACCATTACTACGACGAGGGCTCGGCTGCCGGGGACCGTTACTACGACGAGGGCTCGGCTGCCGGGGACCATTACTACCGACAAGGGCTCGGCTGCCGGGGACCTTTACTACGACGTGGCTCGGCTGCCGGGGAAACAATTGTCGACGAGAGGCTCGGCTGCCGGGGACCATTACTACTACGAGGGCTCGGCTGCCGGGGACCATTACTACGACGAGGGCTCGCCTGCCGGGGGACCGTTACTACGACGAGGGCTCGCCTGCCGGGGACCGTTACTACGACGAGGGCTCGGATGCCGGGGACCATTACTACGACGAGGGCTCGGCTGCCGGGGACCATTACTACGACGAGGGCTCGGCTGCCGGGGACCATTACTACGACTAGGGCTCAGCTGCCGGGGACCATTACTACGACGAGGGCTCGGCTGCCGGGCACCATTACTACGACGAGGGCTCGGCTGCCGGGGGAAACAATTGTCGACGAGGGCTCGGCTGCCGGGGACCATTACTACGACGAGGGCTCGGCTGCCGGGGACCATTACTATGACGAGGGCTCGGCTGCCGCGGACCGTTACTACGACGAAGGGCTCGGCTGCCGGGGACCATTACTACGACGAGGGCTCGGCTGCCGGGGAAACAAATTGTCGACGAGGGCTCGGCTGCCGGGGACCATTACTATGACGAGGGCTCGGCTGCCGGGGGACCGTTTACTGCGACGAGGGTTCGACTGCCGGGGGACCGTTACTACGACGAGGGCTCGGCTGCCGGGGACCATTACTACGACGAGGGCTCGGCTGCCAAGGAAACAATTGTCGACGAGGGCTCGGCTGCCGGGGATCATTACTTCGATGAGGGCTCGGCTGCCGGGGGACCATTACTACGACGAGGGCTCGTCTGCCGGGGAAACAATTGTCGACGAGGGCTCGGCTGCCGGGGACCATTACTACGACGAGAGCTTGGCTGCCGGGGACCATTACTACGACGAGGGTTCGGCTGCCGGGGACCGTTACTACGACGAGAGCTCGGCTGCCGGGGACCATTACTACGACGAGGGCTCGGCTGCCGGGGACCATTACTACGACGAGGGCTCGGCTGCCGGGGGGGAAACAATTGTCGACGAGGGCTCGGCTGCCGGGGGACCGTTACTACGACGAGGGCTCGGCTGCCGGGGACCATTACTACGACGAGGGCTCGGCTTGCCGGGGAAACAATAGTCGACGAGGGCTCGGCTGCCGGGGACCATTACTACGACGAGGGCTCGGCTGCCGGGGACCGTTACTACGACGAGGGCTCGGCTGCCGGGGACCATTACTACGACGAGGGCTCGGCTGCCGGGGACCATTACTACGATGAGGGCTCGCCTGCCGAGGACCGTTACTACGACGAGGGCTCGGCTGCCGGGGACCATTACTACGACGAGGGCTCGGCTGCCGGGGAAACAATTGTCGACGAGGGCTCCGCTGCCGGGGACCATTACTACGACGAGGGCTCGGCTGCCGGGGGAAAAAATTGTCAACGAGGGCTCGGCTGCCGGGGACCATTACTACTACTAGGGCTCGGCTGCCAGGGGACCATTACTATGACGAGGGCTCGGCTGCCCGGGGAAACAATTGTCGACGAGGGCTCGGCTGCCGGGGACCATTACTACGACGAGGGCTCGGCTGCCGGGGAAAAAATTGTGGACGAGGGCTCGGCTGCCGGGGACCATTACTACGACGAGGGCTCGGCTACCGGGGACCATTACTACGACGAGGGCTCGGCTGCCGGGGACCTATTACTACGACGACGGCTCGGCTGCCGGGGACCGTTACTACGACGAGGGTTCGGCTGCCGGGGACCGTTACTACGACGAGGGCTCGGCTGCGGGGACCATTACTACAACGAAGGCTCGGCTGCCGGGGACCGTTACTACGACGATGGGCTCGGCTGCCGGGGACCGTTACTAACGACGAGGGCTCGGCTGCCGGAGACCGTTACTACGACGAGGGCTCGGCTGCCGGGGACCGTTACTACGACGAGGGCTCGGCTGCCGGGGACCGTTACTACGACGACGGCTCGGCTGCCGGGGGACCGTTACTACGACGAGGGCTCGGCTGCCGGGGACCGTTACTACGACGAGGGCTCGGCTGCCGGGTATCATTACTACGACGAGGGCTCGGCTGCCGGGGAAAAAATTGTCGACGAGGGCTCGACTGCCGGGGACCATTACTACGACGAGGGCTCGGCTGCCGGGGACCGTTACTACGACGAGGGCTCGGCTGCCGGGGACCGTTACTACGACGAGGGCTCGGCTGCCGGGGAAAAAATTGTCGACGAGGGCTCGACTGCCGGGGACCATTACTACGACGAGGGCTCGGCTGCCGGGGACCGTTACTACGAAAAGGGCTCGGCTGCCGGGGACCGTTTCTACGACGAGGGCTCGGCTGCCGGAGACCGTTACTACGACGAGGGCTCGGCTGCCGGGGACCATTACTACGACGAGGGCTCGACTGCCGGGGAAAAAATTGTCAACGAGGGCTCGGCTGCCGGGGACCATTACTACTACTAGGGCTCGGCTGCCAGGGACCATTACTATGACGAGGGCTCGGCTGCCGGGGAAACAATTGTCGACGAGGGCTCGGCTGCCGGGGACCATTACTACGACGAGGGCTCGGCTGCCGGGGAAAAAATTGTGGACGAGGGCTCGGCTGCCGGGGACCATTACTACGACGAGGGCTCGGCTACCGGGGACCATTACTACGACGAGGGCTCGGCTGCCGGAGACCATTACTACGACGACGGCTCGGCTGCCGGGGACCGTTACTACGACGAGGGTTCGGCTGCCGGGGACCGTTACTACGACGAGGGCTCGGCTGCCGGGGACCATTACTACAACGAAGGCTCGGCTGCCGGGGACCGTTACTACGACGAGGGCTCGGCTGCCGGGGACCGTTACTACGACGAGGGCTCGGCTGCCGGAGACCGTTACTACGACGAGGGCTCGGCTGGCGGGGACCGTTACTACAACGAGGGCTCGGCTGCCGGGCACCGTTACTACGACGACGGCTCGGCTGCCGGGGACCGTTACTACGACGAGGGCTCGGCTGCCGGGGACCGTTACTACGACGAGGGCTCGGCTGCCGGGTATCATTACTACGACGAGGGCTCGGCTGCCGGGGAAAAAATTGTCGACGAGGGCTCGACTGCCGGGGACCATTACTACGACGAGGGCTCGGCTGCCGGGGACCGTTACTACGACGAGGGCTCGGCTGCCGGGGACCGTTACTACGACGAGGGGCTCAGCTGCCGGGGACCGTTACTACGACGAGGGCTCGGCTGCCGGGGATCATTACTACGACGAGGGCTCGGCTGCCGGGGAAAAAATTGTCGACGAGGGCTCGACTGCCGGGGACCATTACTACGACGAGGGCTCGGCTGCCGGGGACCGTTACTACGAAAAGGGCTCGGCTGCCGGGGACCGTTTCTACGACGAGGGCTCGGCTGCCGGAGACCGTTACTACGACGAGGGCTCGGCTGCCGGGGACCGTTACTACGACGAGGGCTCGGCTGCCGGGGACCATTACTACGACGAGGGCTCGGCTGCCGGGGACCATTACTACGACGAGGGCTCGGCTGCCGGGGAAACAATTGTCGACGAGGGCTCGGCTGCCGGGGACCGTTACTACGACGAGGGCTCGGCTGCCGGGGACCATTACTACAACGAGGGCTCGGCTGCCGGGGAAACAATAGTCGACGAGGGCTCGGCTGCCGGGGACCATTACTACGACGAGGGCTCGGCTGCCGGGGACCGTTACTACGACGAGGGCTCGGCTGCCGGGGACCATTACTACGACGAGGGCTCGGCTGCCGGGGACCATTACTACGATGAGGGCTCGCCTGCCGAGGACCGTTACTACGACGAGGGCTCGGCTGCCGGGGACCATTATACGACGAGGGCTCGGCTGCCGGGGACCATTACTACGACGAGGGCTCGGCTGCCGGGGAAACAATTGTCGACGAGGGCTCCGCTGCCGGGGACCATTACTACGACGAGGGCTCGGCTGCCGTTGAAAAAATTGTCGACGAGGGCTCGGCTGCCGGGGACCATTACTACTACTAGGGCTCGGCTGCCAGGGACCATTACTATGACGAGGGCTCGGCTGCCGGGGAAACAATTGTCGACGAGGGCTCGGCTGCCGGGGACAATTACTACGACGAGGGCTCGGCTGCCGGGGAAAAAATTGTGGACGAGGGCTCGGCTGCCGGGGACCATTACTACGACGAGGGCTCGGCTACCGGGGACCATTACTACGACGAGGGCTCGGCTGCCGGGGACCATTACTACGACGACGGCTCGGCTGCCGGGGACCGTTACTACGACGAGGGTTCGGCTGCCGGGGACCGTAACTACGACGAGGGCTCGGCTGCCGGGGACCATTACTACGACGAGGGCTCGGCTGCCGGGGAAACATTTGTCGACGAGGGCTCGGCTGCCGGGGACCATTACTTCGACGAGGGCTCGGCTGCCGGGGACCATTACTACGACGAGGGCTCGGCTGCCGGGGAAACAATTGTCGACGAGGGCTCGGCTGCCGGGGAGCATTACTACGACGAGGGCTTGGCTGCCGGGGACCATTACTAAGACGAGGGCTCGGCTGCCGGGGACCGTTACTACGACGAGGGCTCGGCTGCCGGGGACCATTACTACGACGAGGGCTCGGCTGCCGGGGACCGTTACTACGATGAGGGCTCGGCTGCCGGGGACCATTACTACGACGAGGGCTAGGATGCCGGGGACCGTTACTACGACGAGGGCTCGGCTGCCAAGGAAACAATTGTCGACGAGGGCTCGGCTGCCGGGGACCATTACTTCGATGAGGGCTCGGCTGCCGGGGACCATTACTACGACGAGGGCTCGGCTGCCGGGGAAACAATTGTCGACGAGGGCTCGGCTGCCGGGGACCATTACTACGACGAGAGCTTGGCTGCCGGGGACCATTACTACGACGAGGGCTCGGCTGCCGGGGACCGTTACTACGACGAGAGCTCGGCTGCCAAGGACCATTACTACGACGAGGGTTCGGCTGCCGGGGACCATTACTACGACGAGGGCTCGGCTGCCGGGGACCGTTACTACGACGAGGGCTCGGCTGCCGGGGAAAAAATTGTCGACGAGGTCTCGGCTGTCGGGGACCATTACTACGACGAGGGCTTGGCTGCCGGGGAAAAAATTGTCGACGAGGGCTCGGCTGCCGGGGACCATTACTATGACGAGGGCTCGGCTGCCGGGGAAAAAATTGTCGACGAGGGCTCGGCTGCCGGGGACCATTACTACGACGAGGGCTCGGCTGCCGGGGAAACAATTGTCGACAAGGGCTCAGCTGCCGGGGACCATTACTACGACGAGGGCTCGGCTGCCGGCGAAAAAATTGTCGACGAGGGATCGGCTGCCGGGTACCATTAGTACGACGAGGGCTCGGCTGCCGGGGAAAAAATTGTCGACGAGGGCTCGGCTGCCGGGGACCATTACTACGACGAGGGCTCGGCTGCCGGGGACCATTACTACGACGAGGGCTCGGCTGCCGGGGACCATTACTACAACGAAGGCTCGGCTGCCGGGGACCGTTACTACGACGAGGGCTCGGCTGCCGGGGACCGTTACTACGACGAGGGCTCGGCTGCCGGGGACCGTTACTACGACGAGGGCTCGGCTGCCGGAGACCGTTACTACGACGAGGGCTCGGCTGCCGGGGACCGTTACTACGACGAGGGCTCAGATGCCGGGGACCATTACTACGACGACGGCTCGGCTGCCGGGGACCGTTACTACGACGAGGGCTCGGCTGCCGGGGACCGTTACTACGACGAGGGCTCGGCTGCCGGGTATCATTACTACGACGAGGGCTCGGCTGCCGGGGAAAAAATTGTCGACGAGGGCTCGAAGGCCGGGGACCATTACTACGACGAGGGCTCGGCTGCCGGGGACCGTTACTACGACGAGGGCTCGGCTGCCGGGGATCATTACTACGACGAGGGCTCGGCTGCCGGGGAAAAAATTGTCGACGAGGGCTCGACTGCCGGGGACCATTACTACGACGAGGGCTCGGCTGCCGGGGACCATTACTACGACGAGGGCTCGGCTGCCGGGGACCGTTTCTACGACGAGGGCTCGGCTGCCGGAGACCGTTACTACGACGAGGGCTCGGCTGCCGGGGACCGTTACTACGACGAGGGCTCGGCTGCCGGGGACCGTTACTACGACGAGGGCTCGGCTGCCGGGGACCATTACTACGACGAGGGCTCGGCTGGCGGGGAAACAATTGTCGACGAGGGCTCCGCTGCCGGGGACCATTACTACGACGAGGGCTCGGCTGCCGGGGAAAAAATTGTCAACGAGTGCTCGACTGCCGGGGACCATTACTACGACGAGGGCTCGGCTGCCGGGGAAAAAATTGTCGACGAGGGCTCGGCTGCCGGGGACCGTTACTACGACGAGGGCTCGGCTGCCGGGGACCATTACTACGATGAGGGCTCAGCTGCCGGGGACCATTACTACGACGAGGGCTCGGCTGCCGGGGACCATTACTACGACGAGGGCTCGGCTGCCGGGGACCGTTACTACGACGAGGGCTCGGCTGCCGGGGAGCATTGCTACGACGAGGGCTCGGCTGCCGGGGACCATTACTACGATGAGGGCTCGGCTGCCGGGGAAACAATTGTGGACGAGGGCTCGGATGCCGGGGACCATTACTACGACGAGGGCTCGGCTGCCGGGGACCGTTACTACGACGAGGGCTCGGCTGCCGGGGACCATTACTACGACAAGGGCTCGGCTGCCGGGGACCTTTACTACGACGTGGGCTCGGCTGCCGGGGAAACAATTGTCGACGAGGGCTCGGCTGCCGGGGACCATTACTACTACGAGGGCTCGGCTGCCGGGGACCATTACTACGACGAGGGCTCGCCTGCCGGGGACCGTTACTACGACGAGGGCTCGCCTGCCGGGGACCGTTACTACGACGAGGGCTCGGATGCCGGGGGACCCATTACTACGACGAGGGCTCGGCTGCCGGGGACCATTACTACGACGAGGGCTCGGCTGCCGGGGGACCATTACTACGACTAGGGCTCAGCTGCCGGGGACCATTACTACGACGAGGGCTCGGCTGCCGGGCACCATTACTACGACGAGGGCTCGGCTGCCGGGGAAACAATTGTCGACGAGGGCTCGGCTGCCGGGGACCATTACTACGACGAGGGCTCGGCTGCCGGGGACCATTACTATGACGAGGGCTCGGCTGCCGCGGACCGTTACTACGACGAGGGCTCGGCTGCCGGGGACCATTACTACGACGAGGGCTCGGCTGCCGGGGGAAACAATTGTCGACGAGGGCTCGGCTGCCGGGGACCATTACTATGACGAGGGCTCGGCTGCCGGGGACCGTTACTACGACGAGGGTTCGACTGCCGGGGACCGTTTACTACGACGAGGGCTCGGCTGCCGGGGACCATTACTACGACGAGGGCTCGGCTGCCAAGGAAACAATTGTCGACGAGGGCTCGGCTGCCGGGGATCATTACTTCGATGAGGGCTCGGCTGCCGGGGACCATTACTACGACGAGGGCTCGGCTGCCGGGGAAACAATTGTCGACGAGGGCTCGGCTGCCGGGGACCATTACTACGACGAGAGCTTGGCTGCCGGGGACCATTACTACGACGAGGGCTCGGCTGCCGGGGACCGTTACTACGACGAGAGCTCGGCTGCCGGGGACCATTACTACGACGAGGGCTCGGCTGCCGGGGACCGTTACTACGGACGAGGGCTCGGCTGCCGGGGACCCTTACTACGACGAGGGCTCGGCTGCCGGGGAAAACAATTGTCGACGAGGGCTCGGCTGCCGGGGACCATTACTACGACGAGGGCTCGGCTGCCGGGGGAAAAAACTGTGGACGAGGGCTCGGCTGCAGGGGACCATTACTACGACGAGGGCTCGGCTGCCGGGGACCATTGCTACGACAAGGGCTCGGCTGCCGGGGGGACCATTAACTACGACGAGGGCTCGGCTGCCGGGGACCGTTACTACGACGAGGGTTCGGGCTGCCGGGGACCGTTACTACGACTAGGGCTTGGCTGCCGGGGACCATTACTACGACGAGGGCTCGGCTGCCGGGGGAAACAATTGTCGACGAGGGCTCGGCTGCCGGGGACCATTACTACGACGAGGGCTCGGCTGCCGGGGACCATTAGTACGACGAGGGCTTCGGCTGCCGGGGGAAACAATTGTCGACGAGGGCTCGGCTGCCGGGGACCATTACTACGACAAGGGCTCGGCTGCCGGGGACCATTA
>NC_068947.1:23477612-23544286 GCF_026419915.1 Harpia harpyja | reverse complement strand
GTTTCCCCGGCAGCCGAGCCCTCGTCGTAGTATATGGTCCCCGGCAGCCGAGCCCTCGTCGTAGTAACGGTCCCCGGCAGCCGAGCCCTCGTCGACAATTTTTCCCCCGGCAGCTGAGCCCTCGTCGTAGTAACGGTCCCCGGCAGCCGAGCCCTCGTTGACAATTTTTTCCCCGGGCAGCCGAGCCCTCGTCGTAGTAATGGTCCCCGGCAGCGGAGCCCTCGTCGACAATTGTTTCCCCGGCAGCCGAGCCCTCGTCGTAGTAATGGTCCCCGGCAGCCGAGCCCTCGTCGTACTAATGGTCCCCGGCAGCCGAGCCCTCGTCGTAGTAACGGTCCCCGGCAGGCGGGCCCTCATCGTAGTAATGGTCCCCGGCAGCCGAGCCCTCGTCGTAGTAACGGTCCCCGGCAGCCGAGCCCTCGTCGTAGTAACGGTCCCCGGCAGCCGAGCCCTCGTCGACTATTGTTTCCCCGGCAGCCGAGCCATCGTCGTAGTAATGGTCCCCGGCAGTCGAGCCCTCGTCGTAGTATATGGTCCCCGGCAGCCGAGCCCTCGTCGTAGTAATGGTCCCCGGCAGCTGAGCCCTCGTCGTAGTAACGGTCCCCGGCAGCCGAGCCCTCGTCGTAGTAACGGTCCCCGGCAGCCGAGCCCTCGTCGTAGTAATGGTCCCCCGGCAGCCGAGCCCTCGTCGTAGTAACGGTCCCCGGCAGCCGAGCCCTCGTCGACAATTTTTCCCCCGGCAGCCGAGCCCTCGTCGTAGTAACGGTCCCCGGCAGCCGAGCCCTCGTCGACAATTTTTTCCCCGGCAGCCGAGCCCTCGTCGTAGTAACGGTCCCCGGCAGCCGAGCCCTCGTCGTAGTAATGGTCCCCGGCAGCCGAGCCCTCGGTCGACTATTGTTTCCCCGGCAGCCGAGCCCTCGTCGTAGTATATGGTCCCCGGCAGCCGAGCCCTCGTCGTAGTAACGGTCCCCGGCAGCCGAGCCCTCGTCGACAATTTTTCCCCCGGCAGCTGAGCCCTCGTCGTAGTAACGGTCCCCGGCAGCCGAGCCCTCGTTGACAATTTTTTCCCCGGCAGCCGAGCCCTCGTCGTAGTAATGGTCCCCCGGCAGCGGAGCCCTCGTCGACAATTGTTTCCCCGGCAGCCGAGCCCTCGTCGTAGTAATGGTCCCCGGCAGCCGAGCCCTCGTCGTACTAATGGTCCCGGCAGCCGAGCCCTCGTCGTAGTAACGGTCCCCGGCAGGCGGGCCCTCATCGTAGTAATGGTCCCCGGCAGCCGAGCCTCGTCGTAGTAACGGTCCCCGGCAGCCGAGCCCTCGTCGTAGTAACGGTCCCCGGCAGCCGAGCCCTCGTCGACTATTGTTTCCCCGGCAGCCGAGCCATCGTCGTAGTAATGGTCCCCGGCAGTCGAGCCCTCGTCGTAGTATATGGTCCCCGGCAGCCGAGCCCTCGTCGTAGTAATGGTCCCCGGCAGCTGAGCCCTCGTCGTAGTAACGGTCCCCGGCAGCCGAGCCCTCGTCGTAGTAACGGTCCCCGGCAGCCGAGCCCTCGTCGTAGTAATGGTCCCGGCAGCCGAGCCCTCGTCGTAGTAACGGTCCCCGGCAGCCGAGCCCTCGTCGTTGTAACGGTCCCCGGCAGCCGAGCCCTCGTCGTAGTAATGGTCCCCGGCAGTCGAGCCCTCGTCGTAGTAATGGTCCCCGGCAGCCGAGCCCTCGTCGTAGTAATGGTCCCCGGCAGCCGAGCCCTCGTCGACAATTGTTTCCCCGGCAGCCGAGCCCTCGTCGTAGTAATGGTGCCCGGCAGCCGAGCCCTCGTCATAGTAACGGTCCCCGGCAGCCGAGCCCTCGTCGACTATTGTTTCCCCGGCAGCCGAGCCCTCGTCGTTGTAACGGTCCCCGGCAGCCGAGCCCTCGTCGTAGTAATGGTCCCCGGCAGTCGAGCCCTCGTCGTAGTAATGGTCCCCGGCAGCCGAGCCCTCGTCGTAGTAATGGTCCCCGGCAGCCGAGCCCTCGTCGACAATTGTTTCCCCGGCAGCCGAGCCCTCGTCGTAGTAACGGTCCCCGGCAGCCGAGCCCTCGTCGACAATTTTTTCCCCGGCAGCCGAGCCCTCGTCGTAGTAATGGTCCCCGGCAGTCGAGCCCTCGTTGACAATTTTTTCCCCGGCAGCCGAGCCCTCGTCGTAGTAATGGTCCCCGGCAGCGGAGGCCCTCGTCGACAATTGTTTCCCCGGCAGCCGAGCCCTCGTCGTAGTAATGGTCCCCCGGCAGCCGAGCCCTCGTCGTACTAATGGTCCCCGGCAGCCGAGCCCTCGTCGTAGTAACGGTCCCGGGCAGGCGGGCCCTCATCGTAGTAATGGTCCCCGGCAGCCGAGCCCTCGTCGTAGTAACGGTCCCCGGCAGCCGAGCCCTCGTCGTAGTAACGGTCCCCGGCAGCCGAGCCCTCGTCGACTATTGTTTCCCCGGCAGCCGAGCCATCGTCGTAGTAATGGTCCCCGGCAGGCCGAGCCCTCGTCGTAGTATATGGTCCCCGGCAGCCGAGCCCTCGTCGTAGTAATGGTCCCCGGCAGCTGAGCCCTCGTCGTAGTATACGGTCCCCGGCAGCCGAGCCCTCGTCGTAGTAACGGTCCCCGGCAGCCGAGCCCTCGTCGTAGTAATGGTCCCCCGGCAGCCGAGCCCTCGTCGTAGTAACGGTCCCCCGGCAGCCGAGCCCTCGTCGTTGTAACGGTCCCCGGCAGCCGAGCCCTCGTCGTAGTAATGGTCCCCGGCAGTCGAGCCCTCGTCGTAGTAATGGTCCCCGGCAGCCGAGCCCTCGTCGTAGTAATGGTCCCCGGCAGCCGAGCCCTCGTCGACAATTGTTTCCCCGGCAGCCGAGCCCTCGTCGTAGTAATGGTGCCCGGCAGCCGAGCCCTCGTCGTAGTAACGGTCCCCGGCAGCCGAGCCCTCGTCGACTATTGTTTCCCCCGGCAGCCGAGCCCTCGTCGTTGTAACGGTCCCCGGCAGCCGAGCCCTCGTCGTAGTAATGGTCCCCGGCAGTCGAGCCCTCGTCGTAGTAATGGTCCCCGGCAGCCGAGCCCTCGTCGTAGTAATGGTCCCCGGCAGCCGAGCCCTCGTCGACAATTGTTTCCCGGCAGCCGAGCCCTCGTCGTAGTAATGGTGCCCGGCAGCCGAGCCCTCGTCGTAGTAATGGTCCCCGGCAGCTGTGCCCTCGTCGTAGTAATGGTCCCCAGCAGCCGAGCCCTCGTCGTAGTAATGGTCCCTGGCAGCCGAGCCCTCGTCGTAGTAATGGTCCCCGGCAGCCGAGCCTCGTCGTAGTAACGATCCCCGGCAGGCGAGCCCTCGTCGTAGTAACGGTCCCCGGCAGCCGAGCCCACGTAGTAGTAATGGACCCCGGCAGCCGAGCCCTCGTCGACAATTTTTCCCCCAGCAGCCGAGCCCTCGTCGTGTAGTAACGGTCCCCGGCAGCCGAGCCCTCGTCGTAGTAATGGTCCCCGGCAGTCGAGCCCTCGTTGACAATTTTTTTTCCGGCAGCCGAGCCCTCGTCGTAGTAATGGTCCCCGGCAGCCGAGCCCTCGTCGACTATTGTTTCCCCGGCAGCCGAGCCCTCGTCGTAGTAATGGTCCCCGGCAGCCGAGCCCTCGTCGTAGTAATGGTGCCCCGGCAGCCGAGCCCTCGTCGTAGTAACGGTCCCCGGCAGGCGGGCCCTAATCGTAGTAATGGTCCCCCGGCAGCCGAGCCCTCGTCGTAGTAATGGTCCCCGGCAGCCGAGCCCTCGTCGTAGTATATGGTCCCCGGCAGCCGAGCCCTCGTTGACAATTTTTTCCCCGGCAGCCGAGCCCTCGTCGTAGTAATGGTCCCCGGCAGCGGAGCCCTCGTCGACAATTGTTTCCCCGGCAGCCGAGCCCTCGTCGTAGTAATGGTCCCCGGCAGCCGAGCCCTCGTCGTAGTAATGGTCCCCGCAGCCGAGCCCTCGTCGTAGTAACGGTCCCCGGCAGGCGAGCCCTCATCGTAGTAATGGTCCCCGGCAGCCGAGCCCTCGTCGTAGTAATGGTTTCCGGCAGCCGAGCCCGTCGTCGTAGTAACGGTCCCCGGCAGCCGAGCCCTCGTCGTAGTAATGGTCCCCGGCAGCCGAGCCCTCGTCGACAATTTTTTCCCCGGCAGCCGAGCCCTCGTCGTAGTAATGGTCCCCGGCAGCTGAGCCCTCATCGTAGTAATGGTCTCCGGCAGCCGAGCCCTCGTCGTAGTAATGGTCCCCGGCAGCCGAGCCCTCGTCGACAATTTTTCCCCCGGCAGCCGAGCCCTCGTCGTAGTAACGGTCCCCGGCAGCCGAGCCCTCGTCGACAATTTTTTCCCCGGCAGCCGAGCCCTCGTCGTAGTAATGGTCCCCGGCAGTCGAGCCCTCGTTGACAATTTTTTCCCCGGCAGCCGAGCCCTCGTCGTAGTAATGGTCCCCGGCCAGCGGAGCCCTCGTCGACAATTGTTTCCCCGGCAGCCGAGCCCTCGTCGTAGTAATGGTCCCCGGCAGCCGAGCCCTCGTCGTACTAATGGTCCCCCGGCAGCCGAGCCCTCGTCGTAGTAACGGTCCCCGGCAGGCGGGCCCTCGTCGTAGTAATGGTCCCCGGCAGCCGAGCCCTCGTCGTTAGTAACGGTCCCCCGGCAGCCGAGCCCTCGTCGTAGTAACGGTCCCCGGCAGCCGAGCCCTCGTCGTAGTAATGGTCCCCGGCAGCCGAGCCCTCGTCGACTATTGTTTCCCCGGCAGCCGAGCCCTCGTCGTAGTATATGGTCCCCGGCAGCCGAGCCCTCGTCGTAGTAACGGTCCCCGGCAGCCGAGCCCTCGTCGACAATTTTTCCCCCGGCAGCCGAGCCCTCGTCGTAGTAACGGTCCCCGGCAGCCGAGCCCTCGTCGACAATTTTTTCCCCGGCAGCCGAGCCCTCGTCGTAGTAACGGTCCCCGGCAGCCGAGCCCTCGTCGTAGTAATGGTCCCCGGCAGCCGAGCCCTCGTCGACTATTGTTTCCCCGGCAGCCGAGCCCTCGTCGTAGTAAATGGTCCCCCGGCAGCCGAGCCTCGTCGTAGTAACGGTCCCCGGCAGCCGAGCCCTCGTCGACAATTTTTCCCCCGGCAGCTGAGCCCTCGTCGTAGTAACGGTCCCGGCAGCCGAGCCCTCGTTGACAATTTTTTCCCCGGCAGCCGAGCCCTCGTCGTAGTAATGGTCCCCGGCAGCGGAGCCCTCGTCGACAATTGTTTCCCCGGCAGCCGAGCCCTCGTCGTAGTAATGGTCCCCGGCAGCCGAGCCCTCGTCGTACTAATGGTCCCCGGCAGCCGAGCCCTCGTCGTAGTAACGGTCCCCGGCAGGCGGGCCCTCATCGTAGTAATGGTCCCCGGCAGCCGAGCCCTCGTCGTAGTAACGGTCCCCGGCAGCCGAGCCCTCGTCGTAGTAACGGTCCCCGGCAGCCGAGCCCTCGTCGACTATTGTTTCCCCGGCAGCCGAGCCATCGTCGTAGTAATGGTCCCCGGCAGTCGAGCCCTCGTCGTAGTATATGGTCCCCGGCAGCCGAGCCCTCGTCGTAGTAATGGTCCCCGGCAGCTGAGCCCTCGTCGTAGTAACGGTCCCCGGCAGCCGAGCCCTCGTCGTAGTAACGGTCCCCGGCAGCCGAGCCCTCGTCGTAGTAATGGTCCCCGGCAGCCGAGCCCTCGTCGTAGTAACGGTCCCCGGCAGCCGAGCCCTCGTCGACAATTTTTCCCCCGGCAGCCGAGCCCTCGTCGTAGTAACGGTCCCCGGCAGCCGAGCCCTCGTCGACAATTTTTTCCCCGGCAGCCGAGCCCTCGTCGTAGTAACGGTCCCCGGCAGCCGAGCCCTCGTCGTAGTAATGGTCCCCGGCAGCCGAGCCCCTCGTCGACTATTGTTTCCCCGGCAGCCGAGCCCTCGTCGTAGTATATGGTCCCCGGCAGCCGAGCCCTCGTCGTAGTAACGGTCCCCGGCAGCCGAGCCCTCGTCGACAATTTTTCCCCCGGCAGCTGAGCCCTCGTCGTAGTAACGGTCCCCGGCAGCCGAGCCCTCGTTGACAATTTTTTCCCCGGCAGCCGAGCCCTCGTCGTAGTAATGGTCCCCGGCAGCGGAGCCCTCGTCGACAATTGTTTCCCCGGCAGCCGAGCCCTCGTCGTAGTAATGGTCCCCGGCAGCCGAGCCCTCGTCGTACTAATGGTCCCCGGCAGCCGAGCCTCGTCGTAGTAACGGTCCCCGGCAGGCGGGCCCTCATCGTAGTAATGGTCCCCGGCAGCCGAGCCCTCGTCGTAGTAACGGTCCCCGGCAGCCGAGCCCTCGTCGTAGTAACGGTCCCCGGCAGCCGAGCCCTCGTCGACTATTGTTTCCCCGGCAGCCGAGCCATCGTCGTAGTAATGGTCCCCGGCAGTCGAGCCCTCGTCGTAGTATATGGTCCCCGGCAGCCGAGCCCTCGTCGTAGTAATGGTCCCCGGCAGCTGAGCCCTCGTCGTAGTAACGGTCCCCGGCAGCCGAGCCCTCGTCGTAGTAACGGTCCCCCGGCAGCCGAGCCCTCGTCGTAGTAATGGTCCCCGGCAGCCGAGCCCTCGTCGTAGTAACGGTCCCCGGCAGCCGAGCCCTCGTCGTTGTAACGGTCCCCGGCAGCCGAGCCCTCGTCGTAGTAATGGTCCCCGGCAGTCGAGCCCTCGTCGTAGTAATGGTCCCCGGCAGCCGAGCCCTCGTCGTAGTAATGGTCCCCGGCAGCCGAGCCCTCGTCGACAATTGTTTCCCCGGCAGCCGAGCCCTCGTCGTAGTAATGGTGCCCGGCAGCCGAGCCCTCGTCATAGTAACGGTCCCCCGGCAGCCGAGCCCTCGTCGACTATTGTTTCCCCGGCAGCCGAGCCCTCGTCGTTGTAACGGTCCCCGGCAGCCGAGCCCTCGTCGTAGTAATGGTCCCCGGCAGTCGAGCCCTCGTCGTAGTAATGGTCCCCGGCAGCCGAGCCCTCGTCGTAGTAATGGTCCCCGGCAGCCGAGCCCTCGTCGACAATTGTTTCCCGGCAGCCGAGCCCTCGTCGTAGTAATGGTGCCCGGCAGCCGAGCCCTCGTCGTAGTAATGGTCCCCGGCAGCTGTGCCCTCGTCGTAGTAATGGTCCCCAGCAGCCGAGCCCTCGTCGTAGTAATGGTCCCTGGCAGCCGAGCCCTCGTCGTAGTAATGGTCCCCGGCAGCCGAGCCCTCGTCGTAGTAACGATCCCCGGCAGGCGAGCCCTCGTCGTAGTAACGGTCCCCGGCAGCCGAGCCACGTAGTAGTATTGGACCCCGGCAGCCGAGCCCTCGTCGACAATTGTTTCCCCGGCAGCCGAGCCCTCGTCGTAGTAACGGTCCCCGGCAGCCGAGCCCTTGTCGTAGTAACGGTCCCCGGCAGCCGAACCCTCGTCGTAGTAACGGTCCCCGGCAGCCAAGCCCTCGTCGTAGTTAATGGTCCCCGGCATCCGAGCCCTCGTCGTAGTAACGGTCCCCGGCAGCCGAGCCCTCGTCGTAGTAACGGTCCCCGGCAGCCGAGCCCTCGTCGTAGTAACGGTCCCCGGCAGCCGAGCCCTCGTCGACAATTGTTTCCCCGGCAGCCGAGCCCTCGTCGTAGTAATGGTCCCCGGCAGCCGAGCCCTCGTCGTAGTAATGGTCCCCGGCAGCCGAGCCCTCGTCGAAGTAATGGTCCCCGGCAGCCGAGCCCTCGTCGACAATTGTTTCCCCGGCAGCCGAGCCCTCGTCGTAGTAATGGTCCCCGGCAGCCGAGCCCTAGTCGTAGTAACGGTCCCCGGCAGCCGAACCCTCGTCGTAGTAACGGTCCCCCGGCAGCCGAGCCCTCGTCGACTATTGTTTCCCCGGCAGCCGAGCCATCGTCGTAGTAATGGTCCCCGGCAGCCGAGCCCTCGTCGTAGTATATGGTCCCCGGCAGCCGAGCCCTCGTCGTAGTAATGGTCCCCGGCAGCTGAGCCCTCGTCGTAGTAACGGTCCCCGGCAGCCGAGCCCTCGTCGTAGTAATGGTCCCCGGCAGCCGAGCCCTCGTCGTAGTAACGGTCCCCGGCAGCCGAGCCCTCGTCGTTGTAACGGTCCCCGGCAGCCGAGCCCTCGTCGTAGTAATGGTCCCCGGCAGTCGAGCCCTCGTTGTAGTAATGGTCCCCGGCAGCCGAGCCCTCGTCGTAGTAATGGTCCCCGGCAGCCGAGACCTCGTCGACAATTGTTCCCCCGCAGCCGAGCCCTCGTCGTAGTAATGGTCCCCGGCAGCCGAGCCCTCGTCGTAGTAATGGTCCCCGGCAGCCGAGCCTTCGTCGTAGTAATGGTCCCCGGCAGCCGAGCCCTCGTCGTAGTAATGGTTCCCCGGCAGCCAAGCCCTCGTCGTAGTAATGGTCCCCGGCAGCCGAGCCCTCGTCGACAATTTATTCCCCGGCAGCAGAGCCCTCGTCGTACTAATGGTACCCGGCAGCCGATCCCTCGTCGACATTTTTTCCCCGGCAGCCGAGCCCTCGTCGTAGTAATGGTCCCCGGCAGCTGAGCCCTCGTCGACAATTGTTTCCCCGGCAGCCGAGCCCTCGTCGTAGTAATGGTCCCCGGGAGCCGAGCCCTCGTCGTAGTAACGGTCCCCCGGCAGCCGAGCCCTCGTCGTAGTAATGGGTCCCCGGCAGCCGAGCCCTCGTCGTAGTAACGGTCCCCGGCAGGCGAGCCCTCATCGTAGTAATGGTCCCCCGGCAGCCGAGCCCTCGTCGTAGTAATGGTTTCCGGCAGCCGAGCCCTCGTCGTAGTAACGGTCCCCCGGCAGCCGAGCCCTCGTCGTAGTAATGGTCCCCGGCAGCCGAGCCCTCGTCGACAATTTTTTCCCCGGCAGCCGAGCCCTCGTCGTAGTAATGGTCCCCGGCAGCTGAGCCTCATCGTAGTAATGGTCTCCGGCAGCCGAGCCCTCGTCGTAGTAATGGTCCCCGGCAGCCGAGCCCTCGTCGACAATTTTTCCCCCGGCAGCCGAGCCCTCGTCGTAAGTAACGGTCCCCGGCAGCCGAGCACTCGTCGACAATTTTTTCCCCGGCAGCCGAGCCCTCGTCGTAGTAATGGTCCCCGGCAGTCGAGCCCTCGTTGACAATTTTTTCCCACGGCAGCCGAGCCCTCGTCGTAGTAATGGTCCCCGGCAGCGGAGCCCTCGTCGACAATTGTTTCCCCGGCAGCCGAGCCCTCGTCGTAGTAATGGTCCCCGGCAGCCGAGCCCTCGTCGTACTAATGGTCCCCGGCAGCCGAGCCCTCGTCGTAGTAGACGGTCCCCGGCAGGCGGGCCCTCGTCGTAGTAATGGTCCCCGCAGCCGAGCCCTCGTCGTAGTAACGGTCCCCGGCAGCCGAGCCCTCGTCGTAGTAACGGTCCCCGGCAGCCGAGCCCTCGTCGTAGTAATGGTCCCCGGCAGCCGAGCCCTCGTCGACTATTGTTTCCCCGGCAGCCGAGCCCTCGTCGTAGTATATGGTCCCCGGCAGCCGAGCCCTCGTCGTAGTAACGGTCCCCGGCAGCCGAGCCCTCGTCGACAATTTTTCCCCCGGCAGCCGAGCCCTCGTCGTAGTAACGGTCCCCGGCAGCCGAGCCCTCGTCGACAATTTTTTCCCCGGCAGCCGAGCCCTCGTCGTAGTAATGGTCCCCGGCAGTCGAGCCCTCGTTGACAATTTTTTTCCCCGGCAGCCGAGCCCTCGTCGTAGTAATGGTCCCCGGCAGCGGAGCCCTCGTCGACAATTGTTTCCCCGGCAGCCGAGCCCTCGTCGTAGTAATGGTCCCCGGCAGCCGAGCCCTCGTCGTACTAATGGTCCCCGGCAGCCGAGCCCTCGTCGTAGTAACGGTCCCCGGCAGGCGGGCCCTCATCGTAGTAATGGTCCCCGGCAGCCGAGCCCTCGTCGTAGTAACGGTCCCCGGCAGCCGAGCCCTCGTCGTAGTAACGGTCCCCGGCAGCCGAGCCCTCGTCGACTATTGTTTCCCCGGCAGCCGAGCCATCGTCGTAGTAATGGTCCCCGGCAGCCGAGCCCTCGTCGTAGTATATGGTCCCCGGCAGCCGAGCCCTCGTCGTAGTAACGGTCCCCGGCAGCCGAGCCCTCGTCGTAGTAATGGTCCCCGGCAGCCGAGCCCTCGTCGTAGTAACGGTCCCCGGCAGCCGAGCCCTCGTCGTTGTAACGGTCCCCGGCAGCCGAGCCCTCGTCGTAGTAATGGTCCCCGGCAGTCGAGCCCTCGTCGTAGTAATGGTCCCGGCAGCCGAGCCCTCGTCGTAGTAATGGTCCCCGGCAGCCGAGCCCTCGTCGACAATTGTTTCCCCGGCAGCCGAGCCCTCGTCGTAGTAATGGTGCCCGGCAGCCGAGCCCTCGTCGTAGTAACGGTCCCCGGCAGCCGAGCCCTCGTCGACTATTGTTTCCCCGGCAGCCGAGCCCTCGTCGTTGTAACGGTCCCCGGCAGCCGAGCCCTCGTCGTAGTAATGGTCCCCGGCAGTCGAGCCCTCGTCGTAGTAATGGTCCCCGGCAGCCGAGCCCTCGTCGTAGTAATGGTCCCCGGCAGCCGAGCCCTCGTCGACAATTGTTTCCCCGGCAGCCGAGCCCTCGTCGTAGTAATGGTGCCCGGCAGCCGAGCCCTCGTCGTAGTAATGGTCCCCGGCAGCTGTGCCCTCGTCGTAGTAATGGTCCCCAGCAGCCGAGCCCTCGTCGTAGTAATGGTCCCTGGCAGCCGAGCCCTCGTCGTAGTAATGGTCCCCGGCAGCCGAGCCCTCGTCGTAGTAACGATCCCCGGCAGGCGAGCCCTCGTCGTAGTAACGGTCCCCGGCAGCCGAGCCCACGTAGTAGTAATGGACCCCGGCAGCCGAGCCCTCGTCGACAATTTTTCCCCCAGCAGCGCCGAGCCCTCGTCGTAGTAACGGTCCCCGGCAGCCGAGCCCTCGTCGTAGTAATGGTCCCCGGCAGTCGAGCCCTCGTTGACAATTTTTTTTCCGGCAGCCGAGCCCTCGTCGTAGTAATGGTCCCCGGCAGCCGAGCCCTCGTCGACTATTGTTTCCCCAGCAGCCGAGCCCTCGTCGTAGTAATGGTCCCCGGCAGCCGAGCCCTCGTCGTAGTAATGGTGCCCGGCAGCCGAGCCCTCGTCGTAGTAACGGTCCCCGGCAGGCGGGCCCTAATCGTAGTAATGGTCCCCGGCAGCCGAGCCCTCGTCGTAGTAATGGTCCCCGGCAGCCGAGCCCTCGTCGTAGTATATGGTCCCCGGCAGCCGAGCCCTCGTTGACAATTTTTTCCCCGGCAGCCGAGCCCTCGTCGTAGTAATGGTCCCGGCAGCGGAGCCCTCGTCGACAATTGTTTTCCCCGGCAGCCGAGCCCTCGTCGTAGTAATGGTCCCCCGGCAGCCGAGCCCTCGTCGTAGTAATGGTCCCCGGCAGCCGAGCCCTCGTCGTAGTAACGGTCCCCGGCAGGCGAGCCCTCATCGTAGTAATGGTCCCCGGCAGCCGAGCCCTCGTCGTAGTAATGGTTTCCGGCAGCCGAGCCCTCGTCGTAGTAACGGTCCCCGGCAGCCGAGCCCTCGTCGTAGTAATGGTCCCCGGCAGCCGAGCCCTCGTCGACAATTTTTTCCCCGGCAGCCGAGCCCTCGTCGTAGTAATGGTCCCCGGCAGCTGAGCCCTCATCGTAGTAATGGTCTCCGGCACCCGAGCCCTCGTCGTAGTAATGGTCCCCGGCAGCCGAGCCCTCGTCGACAATTTTTCCCCCGCAGCCGAGCCCTCGTCGTAGTAACGGTCCCCGGCAGCCGAGCCCTCGTCGACATTTTTTCCCCGGCAGCCGAGCCCTCGTCGTAGTAATGGTCCCCGGCAGTCGAGCCCTCGTTGACAATTTTTTCCCCGGCAGCCGAGCCCTCGTCGTAGTAATGGTCCCCGGCAGCGGAGCCCTCGTCGACAATTGTTTCCCCCGGCAGCCGAGCCCTCGTCGTAGTATATGGTCCCCCGGCAGCCGAGCCCTCGTCGTACTAATGGTCCCCGGCAGCCGAGCCCTCGTCGTAGTAACGGTCCCCGGCAGGCGGGCCCTCGTCGTAGTAATGGTCCCCGGCAGCCGAGCCCTCGTCGTAGTAACGGTCCCCGGCAGCCGAGCCCTCGTCGTAGTAACGGGTCCCCGGCAGCCGAGCCCTCGTCGTAGTAATGGTCCCCGGCAGCCGAGCCCTCGTCGACTATTGTTTCCCCCGGCAGCCGAGCCCTCGTCGTAGTATATGGTCCCCGGCAGCCGAGCCCTCGTCGTAAGTAACGGTCCCCGGCAGCCGAGCCCTCGTCGACAAATTTTTCCCCCGGCAGCCGAGCCCTCGTCGTAGTAACGGTCCCCGGCAGCCGAGCCCTCGTCGACAATTTTTTCCCCGGCAGCCGAGCCCTCGTCGTAGTAACGGTCCCCGGCAGACGAGCCCTCGTCGTAGTAATGGTCCCCCGGCAGCCGAGCCCTCGTCGACTTTTGTTTCCCCGGCAGCCGAGCCCTCGTCGTAGTATATGGTCCCCGGCAGCCGAGCCCTCGTCGTAGTAACGGTCCCCGGCAGCCGAGCCCTCGTCGACAATTTTTCCCCCGGCAGCCGAGCCCTCGTCGTAGTAACGGTCCCCCGGCAGCCGAGCCCTCGTTGACAATTTTTTCCCCGGCAGCCGAGCCCTCGTCGTAGTAATGGTCCCCGGCAGCGGAGCCCTCGTCGACAATTGTTTCCCCGGCAGCCGAGCCCTCGTCGTAGTAATGGTCCCCGGCAGCCGAGCCCTCGTCGTACTAATGGTCCCCGGCAGCCGAGCCCTCGTCGTAGTAACGGTCCCCGGCAGGCGGGCCCTCATCGTAGTAATGGTCCCCGGCAGCCGAGCCCTCGTCGTAGTAACGGTCCCCGGCAGCCGAGCCCTCGTCGTAGTAACGGTCCCCGGCAGCCGAGCCCTCGTCGACTATTGTTTCCCCGGCAGCCGAGCCATCATCGTAGTAATGGTCCCCGGCAGCCGAGCCCTCGTCGTAGTATATGGTCCCCGGCAGCCGAGCCCTCGTCGTAGTAATGGTCCCCGGCAGCTGAGCCCTCGTCGTAGTAACGGTCCCCGGCAGCCGAGCCCTCGTCGTAGTAACGGTCCCCGGCAGCCGAGCCCTCGTCGTAGTAATGGTCCCCGGCAGCCGAGCCCTCGTCGTAGTAACGGTCCCCGGCAGCCGAGCCCTCGTCGTTGTAACGGTCCCCGGCAGCCGAGCCCTCGTCGTAGTAATGGTCCCCGGCAGTCGAGCCCTCGTCGTAGTAATGGTCCCCGGCAGCCGAGCCCTCGTCGTAGTAATGGTCCCCGGCAGCCGAGCCTCGTCGACAATTGTTTCCCCGGCAGCCGAGCCCTCGTCGTAGTAATGGTGCCCGGCAGCCGAGCCCTCGTCGTAGTAACGGTCCCCGGCAGCCGAGCCCCTCGTCGACTATTGTTTCCCCCGGCAGCCGAGCCCTCGTCGTTGTAACGGTCCCCGGCAGCCGAGCCCTCGTCGTAGTAATGGTCCCCGGCAGTCGAGCCCTCGTCGTAGTAATGGTCCCCGGCAGCCGAGCCCTCGTCGTAGTAATGGTCCCCGGCAGCCGAGCCCTCGTCGACAATTGTTTCCCCGGCAGCCGAGCCCTCGTCGTAGTAATGGTGCCCGGGCAGCCGAGCCCTCGTCGTAGTAATGGTCCCCGGCAGCTGTGCCCTCGTCGTAGTAATGGTCCCAGCAGCCGAGCCCTCGTCGTAGTAATGGGTCCCTGGCAGCCGAGCCCTCGTCGTAGTAATGGTCCCCGGCAGCCGAGCCCTCGTCGTAGTAACGATCCCCGGCAGGCGAGCCCTCGTCGTAGTAACGGTCCCCGGCAGCCGAGCCCACGTAGTAGTAATGGACCCCGGCAGCCTGAGCCCTCGTCGACAATTGTTTTCCCCGGCAGCCGAGCCCTCGTCGTAGTAACGGTCCCCGGCAGCCGAGCCCTCGTCGTAGTAACGGTCCCCGGCAGCCGAACCCTCGTCGTAGTAACGGTCCCCGGCAGCCAAGCCCTCGTCGTAGTAATGGTCCCCGGCATCCGAGCCCTCGTCGTAGTAACGGTCCCCGGCAGCCGAGCCCTCGTCGTAGTAACGGTCCCCCGGCAGCCGAGCCCTCGTCGTAGTAACGGTCCCCGGCAGCCGAGCCCTCGTCGACAATTGTTTCCCCGGCAGCCGAGCCCTCGTCGTAGTAATGGTCCCCGGCAGCCGAGCCCTCGTCGTAGTAATGGTCCCCGGCAGCCGAGCCCTCGTCGAAGTAATGGTCCCCGGCAGCCGAGCCCTCGTCGACAATTGTTTCCCCGGCAGCCGAGCCCTCGTCGTAGTAATGGTCCCCGGCAGCCGAGCCCTAGTCGTAGTAACGGTCCCCGGCAGCCGAACCTCGTCGTAGTAACGGTCCCCCGGCAGCCGAGCCCTCGTCGACTATTGTTTCCCCGGCAGCCGAGCCATCGTCGTAGTAATGGTCCCCGGCAGCCGAGCCCTCGTCGTAGTATATGGTCCCCGGCAGCCGAGCCCTCGTCGTAGTAATGGTCCCCGGCAGCTGAGCCCTCGTCGTAGTAACGGTCCCCGGCAGCCGAGCCCTCGTCGTAGTAATGGTCCCCGGCAGCCGAGCCCTCGTCGTAGTAACGGTCCCCGGCAGCCGAGCCCTCGTCGTTGTAACGGTCCCCGGCAGCCGAGCCCTCGTCGTAGTAATGGTCCCCGGCAGTCGAGCCCTCGTTGTAGTAATGGTCCCCGGCAGCCGAGCCCTCGTCGTAGTAATGGTCCCCGGCAGCCGAGACCTCGTCGACAATTGTTTCCCCGGCAGCCGAGCCCTCGTCGTAGTAATGGTCCCCCGGCAGCCGAGCCCTCGTCGTAGTAATGGTCCCCGGCAGCCGAGCCTTCGTCGTAGTAATGGTCCCCGGCAGCCGAGCCCTCGTCGTAGTAATGTTCCCCGGCAGCCAAGCCCTCGTCGTAGTAATGGTCCCCGGCAGCCGAGCCCTCGTCGACAATTTTTTCCCCGGCAGCAGAGCCCTCGTCGTACTAATGGTACCCGGCAGCCGATCCCTCGTCGACAATTTTTTCCCCGGCAGCCGAGCCCTCGTCGTAGTAATGGTCCCCGGCAGCTGGGCCCTCGTCGACAATTGTTTCCCCGGCAGCCGAGCCCTCGTCGTAGTAATGGTCCCCGGCAGCCGAGCCCTCGTCGTAGTAACGGTCCCCGGCAGCCGAGCCCTCGTCGTAGTAATGGTCCCCGGCAGCCGAGACCTCGTCGACAATTTTTTCCCCGGCAGCCGAGCCCTCGTCGTAGTAATGGTCCCGGCAGCCGAGCCCTCGTCGACAATTTTTTCCCCCGGCAGCCAAGCCCTCGTCGTAGTAATGGTCCCCGACAGCCGAGACCTCGTCGACAATTTTTTCCCTGGCAGCCGAGCCCTCGTCGTAGTAATGGTCCCCGGTAACCGAGCCATCGTCGTAGTAATGGTCCCCGGCAGCCGAGCCCTCGTCGACAATTTTTTACCGGCAGCCGAGCCCTCGTCGTAGTAATGGTCCCCCGGCAGCCGAGCCCTCGTTGTAGTAACGGTCCCCGGCAGCCGAGCCCTCGTCATAGTAATGGTCCCCGGCAGCCGAGCCCTCGTCGTAGTAATGGTCCCCGGCAGCCGAGCCCTCGTCGTAGTAATGGTCCCCGGCAGCCGAGCCCTCGTCGACAATTGTTTCCCCGGCAGCCGAGCCCTCGTCGTAGTAATGGTGCCCGGCAGCCGAGCCCTCGTCGTAGTAATGGTCCCCGGCAGCTGTGCCCTCGTCGTAGTAATGGTCCCCAGCAGCCGAGCCCTCGTCGTAGTAATGGTCCCCGGCAGCCGAGCCCTCGTCGTAGTAATGGTCCCCGGCAAGCCGAGCCCTCGTCGTAGTAACGGTCCCCGGCAGGCGAGCCCTCGTCGTAGTAACGGTCCCCGGCAGGCGAGCCCTAGTCGTAGTAATGGTCCCCGGCAGCCGAGCCCTCGTAGTAGTAATGGACCCCGGCAGCCGAGCCCTCGTCGACAATTGTTTCCCCGGCAGCCGAGCCCTCGTCGTAGTAACGGTCCCCGCAGCCGAGCCCTCGTCGTAGTAACGGTCCCCGGCAGCCGAACCCGCGTCGTAGTAACGGTCCCCGGCAGCCGAGCCCTCGTCGTAGTAATGGTCCCCCGGCATCCGAGCCCTCGTCGTAGTAACGGTCCCCAGCAGCCGAGCCCTCGTCGTAGTAACGGTCCCCGGCAGCCGAGCCCTAGTCGTAGTACGGTCCCCGGCAGCCGAGCCCTCGTCGACAATTGTTTCCCCGGCAGCCGAGCCCTCGTCGTAGTAATGGTCCCCGGCAGCCGAGCCCTCGTCGTAGTAATGGTCCCCGGCATCCGAGCCCTCGTCGAAGTAATGGTCCCCGGCAGCCGAGCCCTCGTCGACAATTGTTTTCCCCGGCAGCCGAGCCCTCGTCGTAGTAATGGTCCCCGGCAGCCGAGCCCTAGTCGTAGTAACGGTCCCCGGCAGCCGAACCCTCGTCGTAGTAACGGTCCCCCGGCAGCCGAGCCCTCGTCGTAGTAATGGTCCCCGGCAGCCGAGCCCTCGTCGTAGTAATGGTCCCCCGGCACCTGAGCCTTCGTCGTAGTAATGGTCCCCGGTAGCCGAGACCTCGTCGTAGTAATGGTCCCCGGCAGCCGAGCCCTCGTCCACAATTTTTTCCCCGGCAGCCGAGCCCTCGTCGTAGTAATGGTCCCCGGCAGCCGAGCCCCTCGTCGACAATTGTTTCCCCGGCAGCCGAGCCCTCGTCATAGTAATGGTCCCCGGCAGCCGAGCCCTCGTCGTAGTAACGGTCCCCGGCAGGCGAGCCCTCGTCGTAGTAATGGTCCCCGGCAGCCGAGCCCTCGTCGTAGTAACGGTCCCCGGCAGGCGAGCCCTCATCGTAGTAATGGTCCCCCGGCAGCCGACCCTCGTCGTAGTAATGGTCCCCCGGCAGCCGAGCCCTCGTCGACAATTTTCCCCCGGCAGCCGAGCCCTCGTCGTAGTAACGGTCCCCGGCAGCCGAGACCTCGTCGACAATTTTTTCCCCGGCAGCCGAGCCCTCGTCGTAGTAATGGTCCCCGGCAGTCGAGCCCTCGTTGACAATTTTTTCCCCGGCAGCCGAGCCCTGGTCGTAGTAATGGTCCCCGGCAGCCGAGCCCTCGTCGTAGTAATGGTCCCCCGGCAGCCGAGCCTCGTCGTAGTAACGGTCCCCAGCAGGCGGGCCCTCATCGTAGTAATGGTCCCCGGCAGCCAAGCCCTCGTCGTAGTAATAGTCCCCGGCAGCCGAGCCCTCGTCGTAGTAATGGTCCCCGGCAGCCGAGCCCTCGTCGACAATTGTTTCCCCGGCAGCCGAGCCCTCGTCGTAGTAATGGTCCCCGGCAGCCGAGCCCTCGTCGTAGTAATGGTCCCCGGCAGCCGAGCCTCGTCGTAGTAACGGTCCCCGGCAGGCGAGCCCCTCATCGTAGTAATGGTCCCCGGCAGCCGAGCCCTCGTCGTAGTAATGGTCCCCGGCAGCCGAGCCCTCGTCGTAGTAACGGTCCCCGGCAGCCGAGCCCTCGTCGTAGTAATGGTCCCCGGCAGATGAGCCCTCGTCGACTATTGTTTCCAGCCGAGCCCTCGTCGTAGTAATGGTCCCCGGCAGCCGAGCCCTCGTCGTAGTATATGGTCCCCGGCAGCCGAGCCCTCGTCGTAGTAATGGTCCCCGGCAGCCGAGCCCTCGTCGTAGTAACGGTCCCCGGCAGCCGAGCCCTCGTCGTAGTAATGGTCCCCGGCAGCTGTGCCCTCGTCGTAGTAATGGTCCCCAGCAGCCGAGCCCTCGTCGTAGTAATGGTCCCTGGCAGCCGAGCCCTCGTCGTAGTAATGGTCCCCGGCAGCCGAGCCCTCGTCGTAGTAACGATCCCCGGCAGGCGAGCCCTCGTCGTAGTAACGGTCCCCGGCAGCCGAGCCCACGTAGTAGTAATGGACCCCGGCAGCCGAGCCCTCGTCGACAATTGTTTCCCCCGGCAGCCGAGCCCTCGTCGTAGTAACGGTCCCCGGCAGCCGAGCCCTCGTCGTAGTAACGGTCCCCGGCAGCCGAACCCTCGTCGTAGTAACGGTCCCCGGCAGCCAAGCCCTCGTCGTAGTAATGGTCCCCGGCATCCGAGCCCTCGTCGTAGTAACGGTCCCCGGCAGCCGAGCCCTCGTCGTAGTAACGGTCCCCGGCAGCCGAGCCCTCGTCGTAGTAACGGTCCCCGGCAGCCGAGCCCTCGTCGACAATTGTTTCCCCGGCAGCCGAGCCCTCGTCGTAGTAATGGTCCCCGGCAGCCGAGCCCTCGTCGTAGTAATGGTCCCCGGCAGCCGAGCCCTCGTCGAAGTAATGGTCCCCGGCAGCCGAGCCCTCGTCGACAATTGTTTCCCCCGGCAGCCGAGCCCTCGTCGTAGTAATGGTCCCCCGGCAGCCGAGCCCTAGTCGTAGTAACGGTCCCCCGGCAGCCGAACCCTCGTCGTAGTAACGGTCCCCCGGCAGCCGAGCCCTCGTCGACTATTGTTTCCCCGGCAGCCGAGCCATCGTCGTAGTAATGGTCCCCGGCAGCCGAGCCCTCGTCGTAGTATATGGTCCCCGGCAGCCGAGCCCTCGTCGTAGTAATGGTCCCCGGCAGCTGAGCCCTCGTCGTAGTAACGGTCCCCGGCAGCCGAGCCCTCGTCGTAGTAATGGTCCCCGGCAGCCGAGCCCTCGTCGTAGTAACGGTCCCCGGCAGCCGAGCCCTCGTCGTTGTAACGGTCCCCGGCAGCCGAGCCCTCGTCGTAGTAATGGTCCCCGGCAGTCGAGCCCTCGTTGTAGTAATGGTCCCCGGCAGCCGAGCCCTCGTCGTAATAATGGTCCCCGGCAGCCGAGACCTCGTCGACAATTGTTTCCCCGGCAGCCGAGCCCTCGTCGTAGTAATGGTCCCCGGCAGCCGAGCCCTCGTCGTAGTAATGGTCCCCGGCAGCCGAGCCTTCGTCGTAGTAATGGTCCCCGGCAGCCGAGCCCTCGTCGTAGTAATGTTCCCCGGCAGCCAAGCCCTCGTCGTAGTAATGGTCCCCGGCAGCCGAGCCCTCGTCGACAATTTTTTCCCCGGCAGCAGAGCCCTCGTCGTACTAATGGTACCCGGCAGCCGATCCCTCGTCGACAATTTTTTCCCCGGCAGCCGAGCCCTCGTCGTAGTAATGGTCCCCGGCAGCTGGGCCCTCGTCGACAATTGTTTCCCCGGCAGCCGAGCCCTCGTCGTAGTAATGGTCCCCGGCAGCCGAGCCCTCGTCGTAGTAACGGTCCCCGGCAGCCGAGCCCTCGTCGTAGTAATGGTCCCCGGCAGCCGAGACCTCGTCGACAATTTTTTCCCCGGCAGCCGAGCCCTCGTCGTAGTAATGGTCCCCGGCAGCCGAGCCCTCGTCGACAATTTTTTCCCCGGCAGCCAAGCCCTCGTCGTAGTAATGGTCCCCGACAGCCGAGACCCTCGTCGACAATTTTTTCCCTGGCAGCCGAGCCCTCGTCGTAGTAATGGTCCCCGGTAACCGAGCCATCGTCGTAGTAATGGTCCCCGGCAGCCGAGCCCTCGTCGACAATTTTTTACCCGGCAGCCGAGCCCTCGTCGTAGTAATGGTCCCCGGCAGCCGAGCCCTCGTTGTAGTAACGGTCCCCGGCAGCCGAGCCCTCGTCATAGTAATGGTCCCCGGCAGCCGAGCCCTCGTCGTAGTAATGGTCCCCGGCAGCCGAGCCCTCGTCGTAGTAATGGTCCCCGGCAGCCGAGCCCTCGTCGACAATTGTTTCCCCGGCAGCCGAGCCCTCGTCGTAGTAATGGTGCCCGGCAGCCGAGCCCTCGTCGTAGTAATGGTCCCCCGGCAGCTGTGCCCTCGTCGTAGTAATGGTCCCCAGCAGCCGAGCCCTCGTCGTAGTAATGGTCCCCGGCAGCCGAGCCCTCGTCGTAGTAATGGTCCCCGGCAGCCGAGCCCTCGTCGTAGTAACGGTCCCCGGCAGGCGAGCCCTCGTCGTAGTAACGGTCCCCGGCAGGCGAGCCCTAGTCGTAGTAATGGTCCCCGGCAGCCGAGCCCTCGTAGTAGTAATGGACCCCGGCAGCCGAGCCCTCGTCGACAATTGTTTCCCCGGCAGCCGAGCCCTCGTCGTAGTAACGGTCCCCCGGCAGCCGAGCCCTCGTCGTAGTAACGGTCCCCGGCAGCCGAACCCTCGTCGTAGTAACGGTCCCCGGCAGCCGAGCCCTCGTCGTAGTAATGGTCCCCGGCATCCGAGCCCTCGTCGTAGTAACGGTCCCCAGCAGCCGAGCCCTCGTCGTAGTAACGGTCCCCGGCAGCCGAGCCCTAGTCGTAGTAACGGTCCCCGGCAGCCGAGCCCTCGTCGACAATTGTTTCCCCGGCAGCCGAGCCCTCGTCGTAGTAATGGTCCCCGGCAGCCGAGCCCTCGTCGTAGTAATGGTCCCCGGCATCCGAGCCCTCGTCGAAGTAATGGTCCCCGGCAGCCGAGCCCTCGTCGACAATTGTTTCCCCGGCAGCCGAGCCCTCGTCGTAGTAATGGTCCCCGGCAGCCGAGCCCTAGTCGTAGTAACGGTCCCCGGCAGCCGAACCCTCGTCGTAGTAACGGTCCCCGGCAGCCGAGCCCTCGTCGTAGTAATGGTCCCCGGCAGCCGAGCCCTCGTCGTAGTAATGGTCCCCGGCACCTGAGCCTTCGTCGTAGTAATGGTCCCCGGTAGCCGAGACCTCGTCGTAGTAATGGTCCCCGGCAGCCGAGCCCTCGTCCACAATTTTTTCCCCGGCAGCCGAGCCCTCGTCGTAGTAATGGTCCCCGGCAGCCGAGCCCTCGTCGACAATTGTTTCCCCGGCAGCCGAGCCCTCGTCATAGTAATGGTCCCCGGCAGCCGAGCCCTCGTCGTAGTAACGGTCCCCGGCAGGCGAGCCCTCGTCGTAGTAATGGTCCCCGGCAGCCGAGCCCTCGTCGTAGTAACGGTCCCCGGCAGGCGAGCCCTCATCGTAGTAATGGTCCCCGGCAGCCGACCCTCGTCGTAGTAATGGTCCCCGGCAGCCGAGCCCTCGTCGACAATTTTTCCCCCGGCAGCCGAGCCCTCGTCGTAGTAACGGTCCCCGGCAGCCGAGACCTCGTCGACAATTTTTTCCCCGGCAGCCGAGCCCTCGTCGTAGTAATGGTCCCCGGCAGTCGAGCCCTCGTTGACAATTTTTTCCCCGGCAGCCGAGCCCTCGTCGTAGTAATGGTCCCCGGCAGCCGAGCCCTCGTCGTAGTAATGGTCCCCGGCAGCCGAGCCCTCGTCGTAGTAACGGTCCCCAGCAGGCGGGCCCTCATCGTAGTAATGGTCCCCGGCAGCCAAGCCCTCGTCGTAGTAATAGTCCCCGGCAGCCGAGCCCTCGTCGTAGTAATGGTCCCCGGCAGCCGAGCCCTCGTCGACAATTGTTTCCCCGGCAGCCGAGCCCTCGTCGTAGTAATGGTCCCCGGCAGCCGAGCCCTCGTCGTAGTAATGGTCCCCGGCAGCCGAGCCCTCGTCGTAGTAACGGTCCCCGGCAGGCGAGCCCTCATCGTAGTAATGGTCCCCGGCAGCCGAGCCCTCGTCGTAGTAATGGTCCCCGGCAGCCGAGCCCTCGTCGTAGTAACGGTCCCCGGCAGCCGAGCCCTCGTCGTAGTAATGGTCCCCGGCAGATGAGCCCTCGTCGACTATTGTTTCCCCGGCAGCCGAGCCCTCGTCGTAGTAATGGTCCCCGGCAGCCGAGCCCTCGTCGTAGTATATGGTCCCCGGCAGCCGAGCCCTCGTCGTAGTAATGGTCCCCGGCAGCTGAGCCCTCGTCGTAGTAACGGTCCCCGGCAGCCGAGCCCTCGTCGTAGTAACGGTCCCCGGCAGCCGAGCCCTCGTCGTAGTAACGGTCCCCGGCAGCCGAGCCCTCGTCGTAGTAACGGTCCCCAGCAGCCGAGCCCTCGTCGTAGTACCGGTTCCCGGCAGCCGAGCCCTCGTCGTAGTAATGGTCCCCGGCAGCCGAGCCCTCGTCGACAATTGTTTCCCCGGCAGCCGAGCCCTCGTCATTGTAATGGTCCCCGGCAGCCGAGCCCTCGTCGTAGTAATGGTCCCCGGCAGCCGAGCCCTCGTCGTAGTAACGGTCCCCGGCAGGCGAGCCCTCATCGTAGTAATGGTCCCCGGCAGCCTAGCCCTCGTCGTAGTAATGGTCCCCGGTAGCCGAGCCCTCGTCGTAGTAATGGTCCCGGCAGCCGAGCCCTCGTCGTAGTAATGGTCCCCGGCAGCCGAGCCCTCGTCGACAATTGTTTCCCCGGCAGCCGAGCCCTCGTCGTAGTAACGGTCCCCGGCAGGCGAGCCCTCGTCGTAGTAATGGTCCCCGGTAGCCGAGCCCTCGTCGTAGTAATGGTCCCCGGCAGTCGAGCCCTCGTCGTAGTAATGGTCCCCGGCAGCCGAGCCCTCGTCGACAATTGTTTCCCCGGCAGCCGAGCCCTCGTCATAGTAATGGTCCCCGGCAGCCGAGCCCTCGTCGTAGTAATGGTCCCCGGCAGCCGAGCCCTCGTCGTAGTAACGGTCCCCGGCAGGCGAGCCCTCATCGTAGTAATGGTCCCCGGCAGCCGAGCCCTCGTCGTAGTAATGGTCCCCGGCAGCTGAGCCCTCGTCGTAGTAACGGTCCCCGGCAGCCGAGCCCTCGTCGTAGTAATGGTCCCCGGTAGCCGAGCCCTCGTCGTAGTAATGGTCCCGGCAGCCGAGCCCTCGTCGTAGTAATGGTCCCCGGCAGCCGAGCCCTCGTCGACAATTGTTTCCCCGGCAGCCGAGCCCTCGTCATAGTAATGGTCCCCGGCAGCCGAGCCCTCGTCGTAGTAACGGTCCCCGGCAGGCGAGCCCTCGTCGTAGTAATGGTCCCCGGTAGCCGAGCCCTCGTCGTAGTAATGGTCCCCGGCAGTCGAGCCCTCGTCGTAGTAATGGTCCCCGGCAGCCGAGCCCTCGTCGACAATTGTTTCCCCGGCAGCCGAGCCCTCGTCATAGTAATGGTCCCCGGCAGCCGAGCCCTCGTCGTAGTAATGGTCCCCGGCAGCCGAGCCCTCGTCGTAGTAACGGTCCCCGGCAGGCGAGCCCTCATCGTAGTAATGGTCCCCGGCAGCCGAGCCCTCGTCGTAGTAATGGTCCCCGGCACCTGAGCCCTCGTCGTAGTAACGGTCCCCGGCAGCCGAGCCCTCGTCGTAGTAACGGTCCCCGGCAGCCGAGCCCTCGTCGTACTAATGGTCCCCGGCAGCCGAGCCCTCGTCGTAGTAATGGTCCCCGGCAGCCGAGCCCTCGTCGACAATTGTTTCCCCGTCAGCCGAGCCCTCGTCGTAGTAACGGTCCCCGGCAGCCGAACCCTCGTCGTAGTAACGGTCCCCGGCAGCCGAACCCTCGTCGTAGTAACGGTCCCCGGCAGCCGAGCCCTCGTCGTAGTAACGGTTCCCGGCAGCCGAGCCCTCGTCGTAGTAATGGTCCCCGGCAGTCGAGCCCTCGTCGTAGTAATGGTCCCCGGCAGCCGAGCCCTCGTCGACAATTGTTTCCCCGGCAGCCGAGCCCTCGTCGTAGTAATGGTCCCCGGCAGCCGAACCCTCGTCGTAGTAACGGTCCCCGGCAGCCGAGCCCTCGTCGTAGTAATGGTCCCCGGCAGCCGAGCCCTCGTCGTAGTAATGGTCCCCGGCAGCTGAGCCCTCGTCGTAGTAATGGTCCCCGGTAGCCGAGCCCTCGTCGTAGTAATGGTCCCCGGCAGCCGAGCCCTCGTCCACAATTTTTTCCCCGGCAGCCGAGCCCTCGTCGTAGTAATGGTCCCCGGCAGCCGAGCCCTCGTCGACAATTGTTTCCCCGGCAGCCGAGCCCTCGTCGTAGTAATGGTCCCCGGCAGCCGAGCCCTCGTCGTAGTAATGGTCCCCGGCAGCCGAGCCCTCGTCTACAATTTTTTCCCCGGCAGCCGAGCCCTCGTCGTAGTAATGGTCCCCGGCAGCCGAGCCCTCGTCGTAGTAACGGTCCCCGGCAGCCGAGCCCTCGTCGTAGTAACGGTCCCCGGAAGGCGAGCCCTCATCTTAGTAATGGTCCCCGGCAGCCGAGGCCTCGTCGTAGTAATGGTCCCCTGCAGCCGAGCCCTCGTCGTAGTAACGGTCCCCGGCAGCCGAGCCCTCGTCGTAGTAATGGTCCCCGGCAGCCGAGCCCTCGTCGAAAATTGTTTCCCCGGCAGCCGAGCCCTCGTCGTAGTAATGGTCCCCGGCAGCCGAGCCCTCGTCGTAGTATATGGTCCCCGGCAGCCGAGCCCTCGTCGTAGTAATGGTCCCCGGCAGCTGAGCCCTCGTCGTAGTAACGGTCCCCGGCAGCCGAGCCCTCGTCGTAGTAATGGTCCCCGGCAGTCGAGCCCTCGTCGTAGTAATGGTCCCCGGCAGCCGAGCCCTCGTCGTAGTAATGGTGCCCGGCAGCCGAGCCCTCGTCGACAATTGTTTCCCCGGCAGCCGAGCCCTCGTCCTACTAATGGTCCCCGGCAGCCGAGCCCTCGTCGTAGTAATGGTCCCCGGCAGCCGAGCCCTCGTCCACAATTGTTTCCCCGGCAGCCGCGCCCTCGTCGTAGTAATGGTCCCCTGCAGCCAAGCCCTAGTCGTAGTAATGGTCCCCGGCAGCCGAACCCTCGTCGTAGTAACGGTCCCCGGCAGCCGAGCCCTCGTCGTAGTAATGGTCCCCGGCAGCCGAGCCCTTGTCGTAGCAATGGTCCCCGGCAGCCGAGCCCTCGTCGTAGTAATGGTCCCCGGCAGCCGAACCCTCGTCCACAATTTTTTCCCCGGCAGCCGAGCCCTCGTCGTAGTAATGGTCCCCGGCAGTCGAGCCCTCGTCGTAGTAATGGTCCCCGGCAGCCGAGCCCTCGTCGACAATTGCTTCCCCGGCAGCCGAGCCCTCGTCATAGTAATGGTCCCCGGCAGCCGAGCCCTCGTCGTAGTAACGGTCCCCGGCAGGCGAGCCCTCGTCGTAGTAATGGTCCCCGGTAGCCGAGCCCTCATCGTAGTAATGGTCCCCGGCAGTCGAGCCCTCGTCATAGTAATGGTCCCCGGCAGCCGAGCCCTCGTCGTAGTAATGGTCCCCGGCAGCCGAGCCCTCGTCGTAGTAACGGTCCCCGGCAGCCGAGCCCTCGTCATAGTAATGGTCCCCGGCAGCCGAGCCCTCGTCGTAGTAATGGTCCCCGGCAGCCGAGCCCTCGTCGTAGTAACGGTCCCCGGCAGGCGAGCCCTCATCGTAGTAATGGTCCCCGGCAGCCGAGCCCTCGTCGTAGTAATGGTCCCCGGCACCTGAGCCCTCGTCGTAGTAACGGTCCCCGGCAGCCGAGCCCTCGTCGTAGTAATGGTCCCCGGCAGCCGAGCCCTCGTCGTAGTAATGGTCCCCGGCAGCCGAGCCCTCGTCGACAATTGTTTCCCCGTCAGCCGAGCCCTCGTCGTAGTAACGGTCCCCGGCAGCCGAACCCTCGTCGTAGTAACGGTCCCCGGCAGCCGAACCCTCGTCGTAGTAACGGTCCCCGGCAGCCGAGCCCTCGTCGTAGTAACGGTTCCCGGCAGCCGAGCCCTCGTCGTAGTAATGGTCCCCGGCAGTCGAGCCCTCGTCGTAGTAATGGTCCCCGGCAGCCGAGCCCTCGTCGACAATTGTTTCCCCGGCAGCCGAGCCCTCGTCATAGTAATGGTCCCGGCAGCCGAGCCCTCCTCGAAGTAATGGTCCCCGGCAGCCGAGACCTCGTCGTAGTAATGGTCCCCGGCAGCCGAGCCCTCGTCGTAGTAACGGTCCCCGGCAGCCGAGCCCTCGTCGTAGTAATGGTCCCCGGCAGTCGAGCCCTCGTCGTAGTAATGGTCCCCGGCAGCCGAGCCCTCGTCGTAGTAATGGTGCCCGGCAGCCGAGCCCTCGTCGACAATTGTTTCCCCGGCAGCCGAGCCCTCGTCGTACTAATGGTCCCCGGCAGCCGAGCCCTCGTCGTAGTAATGGTCCCCGGCAGCCGAGCCCTCGTCCACAATTGTTTCCCCGGCAGCCGCGCCCTCGTCGTAGTAATGGTCCCCTGCAGCCAAGCCCTAGTCGTAGTAATGGTCCCCGGCAGCCGAACCCTCGTCGTAGTAACGGTCCCCGGCAGCCGAGCCCTCGTCGTAGTAATGGTCCCCGGCAGCCGAGCCCTTGTCGTAGCAATGGTCCCCGGCAGCCGAGCCCTCGTCGTAGTAATGGTCCCCGGCAGCCGAGCCCTCGTCCACAATTTTTTCCCCGGCAGCCGAGCCCTCGTCGTAGTAATGGTCCCCGGCAGTCGAGCCCTCGTCGTAGTAACGGTCCCCGGCAGCCGAGCCCTCGTCGACAATTGTTTCCCCGGCAGCCGAGCCCTCGTCATAGTAATGGTCCCCGGCAGCCGAGCCCTCGTCGTAGTAACGGTCCCCGGCAGGCGAGCCCTCGTCGTAGTAATGGTCCCCGGCAGCCGAGCCCTCGTCGTAGTAATGGTCCCCGGCAGTCGAGCCCTCGTCGTAGTAATGGTCCCCGGCAGCCGAGCCCTCGTCGACAATTGTTTCCCCGGCAGCCGAGCCCTCGTCATAGTAATGGTCCCCGGCAGCTGAGCCCTCGTCGTAGTAACGGTCCCCGGCAGGCGAGCACTCATCGTAGTAATGGTCCCCGGCAGCCGAGCCCTCGTCGTAGTAATGGTCCCCGGCACCTGAGCCCTCGTCGTAGTAACGGTCCCCGGCAGCCGAGCCCTCGTCGTAGTAACGGTCCCCGGCAGCCGAGCCCTCGTCGTAGTAATGGTCCCCGGCAGCCGAGCCCTCGTAGACAATTGTTTCCCCGTCAGCCGAGCCCTCGTCGTAGTAACGGTCCCCGGCAGCCGAACCCTCGTCGTAGTAACGGTCCCCGGCAGCCGAACCCTCGTCGTAGTAACGGTCCCCGGCAGCCGAGCCCTCGTCGTAGTAACGGCTCCCGGCAGCCGAGCCCTCGTCGTAGTAATGGTCCCCGGCAGTCGAGCCCTCGTCGTAGTAATGGTCCCCGGCAGCCGAGCCCTCGTCGACAATTGTTTCCCCGGCAGCCGAGCCCTCGTCATAGTAATGGTCCCGGCAGCCGAGCCCTCCTCGAAGTAATGGTCCCCGGCAGCCGAGCCCTCGTCGACAATTGTTTCCCCGGCAGCCGAGCCCTCGTCGTAGTAATGGTCCCCGGCAGCCGAGCCCTCGTCGTAATAACGGTCCCCGGCAGCCGAACCCTCGTCGTAGTAACGGTCCCCGGCAGCCGAGCCCTCGTCGTAGTAATGGTCCCCGGCAGCCGAGCCCTCGTCGTAGTAATGGTCCCCGGCAGCTGAGCCCTCGTCGTAGTAATGGTCCCCGGTAGCCGAGCCCTCGTCGTAGTAATGGTCCCCGGCAGCCGAGCCCTCGTCCACAATTTTTTCCCCGGCAGCCGAGCCCTCGTCGTAGTAATGGTCCCCGGCAGCCGAGCCCTCGTCGACAATTGTTTCCCCGGCAGCCGAGCCCTCGTCGTAGTAATGGTCCCCGGCAGCCGAGCCCTCGTCGTAGTAATGGTCCCCGGCAGCCGAGCCCTCGTCGACAATTGTTTCCCCGGCAAGCCGAGCCCTCGTCGTAGTAATGGTCCCCGGCAGCCGAGCCCTCATCGTAGTAATGGTCCCCGGCAGCCGAGCCCTCGTCGTAGTAACGGTCCCCGGCAGGCGAGCCCTCATCTTAGTAATGGTCCCCGGCAGCCGAGGCCTCGTCGTAGGTAATGGTCCCCCGGCAGCCGAGCCCTCGTCGTAAGTAACGGTCTCCGGCAGCCGAGCCCTCGTCGTAGTAATGGTCCCCGGCAGCCGAGCCCTCGTCGACAATTGTTTCCCCGGCAGCCGAGCCCTCGTCGTAGTAATGGTCCCCGGCAGCCGAGCCCTCGTCGTAGTATATGGTCCCCGGCAGCCGAGCCCTCGTCGTAGTAATGGTCCCCGGCAGCTGAGCCCTCGTCGTAGTAACGGTCCCCGGCAGGCGAGCACTCATCGTAGTAATGGTCCCCGGCAGCCGAGCCCTCGTCGTAGTAATGGTCCCCGGCACCTGAGCCCTCGTCGTAGTAACGGTCCCCGGCAGCCGAGCCCTCGTCGTAGTAACGGTCCCCGGCAGCCGAGCCCTCGTCGTAGTAATGGTCCCCGGCAGCCGAGCCCTCGTAGACAATTGTTTCCCCCGTCAGCCGAGCCCTCGTCGTAGTAACGGTCCCCGGCAGCCGAACCCTCGTCGTAGTAACGGTCCCCCGGCAGCCGAACCCTCGTCGTAGTAACGGTCCCCGGCAGCCGAGCCTCGTCGTAGTAACGGTTCCCGGCAGCCGAGCCCTCGTCGTAGTAATGGTCCCCGGCAGTCGAGCCCTCGTCGTAGTAATGGTCCCCGGCAGCCGAGCCCTCGTCGACAATTGTTTCCCCGGCAGCCGAGCCCTCGTCATAGTAATGGTCCCGGCAGCCGAGCCCTCCTCGAAGTAATGGTCCCCGGCAGCCGAGCCCTCGTCGACAATTGTTTCCCCGGCAGCCGAGCCCTCGTCGTAGTAATGGTCCCCGGCAGCCGAGCCCTCGTCGTAATAACGGTCCCCGGCAGCCGAACCCTCGTCGTAGTAACGGTCCCCGGCAGCCGAGCCCTCGTCGTAGTAATGGTCCCCGGCAGCCGAGCCCTCGTCGTAGTAATGGTCCCCGGCAGCTGAGCCCTCGTCGTAGTAATGGTCCCCGGTAGCCGAGCCCTCGTCGTAGTAATGGTCCCCGGCAGCCGAGCCCTCGTCCACAATTTTTTCCCCGGGCAGCCGAGCCCTCGTCGTAGTAATGGTCCCCGGCAGCCGAGCCCTCGTCGACAATTGTTTCCCCGGCAGCCGAGCCCTCGTCGTAGTAATGGTCCCCGCAGCCGAGCCCTCGTCGTAGTAATGGTCCCCGGCAGCCGAGCCCTCGTCGACAATTGTTTCCCCGGCAGCCGAGCCCTCGTCGTAGTAATGGTCCCCGGCAGCCGAGCCCTCATCGTAGTAATGGTCCCCGGCAGCCGAGCCCTCGTCGTAGTAACGGTCCCCGGCAGGCGAGCCCTCATCTTAGTAATGGTCCCCGGCAGCCGAGGCCTCGTCGTAGTAATGGTCCCCGGCAGCCGAAGCCCTCGTCGTAGTAACGGTCTCCGGCAGCCGAGCCCTCGTCGTAGTAATGGTCCCCGGCAGCCGAGCCCTCGTCGACAATTGTTTCCCCGGCAGCCGAGCCCTCGTCGTAGTAATGGTCCCCGGCAGCCGAGCCCTCGTCGTAGTATATGGTCCCCGGCAGCCGAGCCCTCGTCGTAGTAATGGTCCCCGGCAGCTGAGCCCTCGTCGTAGTAACGGTCCCCGGCAGCCGAGCCCCTCGTCGTAGTAACGGTCCCCGGCAGCCGAGACCTCGTCGTAGTAATGGTCCCCGGCAGCCGAGCCCTCGTCGTAGTAACGGTCCCCGGCAGCCGAGCCCTCGTTGTAGTAATGGTCCCCGGCAGCCGAGCCCTCGTCGACATTGTTTCCCCGGCAGCCGAGCCCTCATCGTAGTAATGGTCCCCGGCAGCCGAGCCTCGTCGTAGTAACGGTCCCCGGCAGGCGAGCCCTCGTCGTAGTAATGGTCCCCGGTAGCCGAGCCCTCGTCGTAGTAATGGTCCCCGGCAGTCGAGCCCTCGTTGTAGTAATGGTCCCCGGCAGCCGAGCCCTCGTCGACAATTGTTTCCCCGGCAGCCGAGCCCTCGTCATAGTAATGGTCCCCGGCAGCCGAGCCCTCGTCGTAGTAATGGTCCCCGGCAGCCGAGCCCTCGTCGTAGTAACGGTCCCCGGCAGGCGAGCCCTCGTCGTAGTAATGGTCCCCGGTAGCCGAGCCCTCGTCGTAGTAATGGTCCCGGCAGCCGAGCCCTCGTCGTAGTAATGGTCCCCGGCAGCCGAGCCCTCGTCGACAATTGTTTCCCCGGCAGACGAGCCCTCGTCATAGTATGGTCCCGGCAGACGAGCCCTCGTCGTAGTAACGGTCCCCGGCAGGCGAGCCCTCGTCGTAGTAATGGTCCCCGGTAGCCGAGCCCTCGTCGTAGTAATGGTCCCCGGCAGTCGAGCCCTCGTCGTAGTAATGGTCCCCGGCAGCCGAGCCCTCGTCGACAATTGTTTCCCCGGCAGCCGAGCCCTCGTCATAGTAATGGTCCCCGGCAGCCGAGCCCTCGTCGTAGTAATGGTCCCCGGCAGCCGAGCCCTCGTCGTAGTAACGGTCCCCGGCAGGCGAGCCCTCATCGTAGTAATGGTCCCCGGCAGCCGAGCCCTCGTCGTAGTAATGGTCCCCGGCACCTGAGCCCTCGTCGTAGTAACGGTCCCCGGCAGCCGAGCCCTCGTCGTACTAATGGTCCCCGGCAGCCGAGCCCTCGTCGTAGTAATGGTCCCCGGCAGCCGAGCCCTCGTCGACAATTGTTTCCCCGTCAGCCGAGCCCTCGTCGTAGTAACGGTCCCCGGCAGCCGAACCCTCGTCGTAGTAACGGTCCCCGGCAACCGAACCCTCGTCGTAGTAACGGTCCCCGGCAGCCGAGCCCTCGTCGTAGTAACGGTTCCCGGCAGCCGAGCCCTCGTCGTAGTAATGGTCCCCGGCAGTCGAGCCCTCGTCGTAGTAATGGTCCCCGGCAGCCGAGCCCTCGTCGACAATTGCTTCCCCCGGCAGCCGAGCCCTCGTCATAGTAATGGTCCCGGCAGCCGAGCCCTCGTCGAAGTAATGGTCCCCGGCAGCCGAGCCCTCGTCGACAATTGTTTCCCCGGCAGCCGAGCCCTCGTCGTAGTAATGGTCCCCGGCAGCCGAGCCCTCGTCGTAATAACGGTCCCCGGCAGCCGAACCCTCGTCGTAGTAACGGTCCCCGGCAGCCGAGCCCTCGTCGTAGTAATGGTCCCCGGCAGCCGAGCCCTCGTCGTAGTAATGGTCCCCGGCAGCTGAGCCCTCGTCGTAGTAATGGTCCCCGGTAGCCGAGCCCTCGTCGTAGTAATGGTCCCCGGCAGCCGAGCCCTCGTCCACAATTTTTTCCCCGGCAGCCGAGCCCTCGTCGTAGTAATGGTCCCCGGCAGCCGAGCCCTCGTCGACAATTGTTTCCCCGGCAGCCGAGCCCTCGTCGTAGTAATGGTCCCCGGCAGCCGAGCCCTCGTCGACAATTGTTTCCCCGGCAGCCGAGCCCTCGTCGTAGTAATGGTCCCCGGCAGCCGAGCCCTCGTCGACAATTGTTTCCCCGGCAGCCGAGCCCTCGTCGTAGTAATGGTCCCCGGCAGCCGAGCCCTCGTCGTAGTAATGGTCCCCGGCAGCCGAGCCCTCGTCGTAGTAACGGTCCCCCGGCAGGCGAGCCCTCATCTTAGTAATGGTCCCCGGCAGCCGAGCCCTCGTCGTAGTAATGGTCCCCGGCAGCCGAGCCCTCGTCGTAGTAACGGTCCCCGGCAGCCGAGCCCTCGTCGTAGTAATGGTCCCCGGCAGCCGAGCCCTCGTCGACAATTGTTTCCCCGGCAGCCGAGCCCTCGTCGTAGTAATGGTCCCCGGCAGCCGAGCCCTCGTCGTAGTATATGGTCCCCGGCAGCCGAGCCCTCGTCGTAGTAATGGTCCCCGGCAGCTGAGCCCTCGTCGTAGTAACGGTCCCCGGCAGCCGAGCCCTCGTCGTAGTAACGGTCCCCGGCAGCCGAGACCTCGTCGTAGTAATGGTCCCCGGCAGCCAAGCCCTCGTCGTAGTAACGGTCCCCGGCAGCCGAGCCCTCGTCGTAGTAATGGTCCCCGGCAGTCGAGCCCTCGTCGTAGTAATGGTCCCCGGCAGCCGAGCCCTCGTCGTAGTAATGGTGCCCGGCAGCCGAGCCCTCGTCGACAATTGTTTCCCCGGCAGCCGAGCCCTCGTCGTACTAATGGTCCCCGGCAGCCGAGCCCTCGTCGTAGTAATGGTCCCCGGCAGCCGAGCCCTCGTCCACAGTTGTTTCCCCGGCAGCCGAGCCCTCGTCGTAGTAATGGTCCCCTGCAGCCAAGCCCTAGTCGTAGTAATGGTCCCCGGCAGCCGAACCCTCGTCGTAGTAACGGTCCCCGGCAGCCGAGCCCTCGTCGTAGTAATGGTCCCCGGCAGCCGAGCCCTTGTCGTAGCAATGGTCCCCGGCAGCCGAGCCCTCGTCGTAGTAATGGTCCCCGGCAGCCGAGCCCTCGTCCACAATTTTTTCCCCGGCAGCCGAGCCCTCGTCGTAGTAATGGTCCCCGGCAGTCGAGCCCTCGTCGTAGTAATGGTCCCCGGCAGCCGAGCCCTCGTCGACAATTGTTTCCCCGGCAGCCGAGCCCTCGTCATAGTAATGGTCCCCGGCAGCCGAGCCCTCGTCGTAGTAATGGTCCCCGGCAGCCGAGCCCTCGTCGTAGTAACGGTCCCCGGCAGGCGAGCCCTCATCGTAGTAATGGTCCCCGGCAGCCGAGCCCTCGTCGTAGTAATGGTCCCCGGTAGCCGAGCCCTCGTCGTAGTAATGGTCCCGGCAGCCGAGCCCTCGTCGTAGTAATGGTCCCCGGCAGCCGAGCCCTCGTCGACAATTGTTTCCCCGGCAGCCGAGCCCTCGTCGTAGTAACGGTCTCCGGCAGCCGAGCCCTCGTCGTAGTAATGGTCCCCGGCAGCCGAGCCCTCGTCGACAATTGTTTCCCCGGCAGCCGAGCCCTCGTCGTAGTAATGGTCCCCGGCAGCCGAGCCCTCGTCGTAGTAATGGTCCCCGGCAGCCGAGCCCTCGTCGTAGTAACGGTCCCCGGCAGCCGAGCCCTCGTCGTAGTAACGGTCCCCGGCAGCCGAGCCCTCGTCGTAGTAACGGTCCCCGGCAGCCGAGCCCTCGTCGTAGTAACGGTCCCCGGCAGCCGAGACCTCGTCGTAGTAATGGTCCCCGGCAGCCGAGCCCTCGTCGTAGTAACGGTCCCCGGCAGCCGAGCCCTCGTTGTAGTAATGGTCCCCGGCAGCCGAGACCTCGTCGACAATTGTTTCCCCGGCAAGCCGAGCCCTCATCGTAGTAATGGTCCCCGGCAGCCGAGCCCTCGTCGTAGTAACGGTCCCCGGCAGGCGAGCCCTCGTCGTAGTAATGGTCCCCGGTAGCCGAGCCCTCGTCGTAGTAATGGTCCCCGGCAGTCGAGCCCTCGTTGTAGTAATGGTCCCCGGCAGCCGAGCCCTCGTCGACAATTGTTTCCCCGGCAGCCGAGCCCTCGTCATAGTAATGGTCCCCGGCAGCCGAGCCCTCGTCGTAGTAATGGTCCCCGGCAGCCGAGCCCTCGTCGTAGTAACGGTCCCCGGCAGGCGAGCCCTCGTCGTAGTAATGGTCCCCGGTAGCCGAGCCCTCGTCGTAGTAATGGTCCCGGCAGCCGAGCCCTCGTCGTAGTAATGGTCCCCGGCAGCCGAGCCCTCGTCGACAATTGTTTCCCCGGCAGACGAGCCCTCGTCATAGTAATGGTCCCCGGCAGCCGAGCCCTCGTCGTAGTAACGGTCCCCGGCAGGCGAGCCCTCGTCGTAGTAATGGTCCCCGGTAGCCGAGCCCTCGTCGTAGTAATGGTCCCCGGCAGTCGAGCCCTCGTCGTAGTAATGGTCCCCGGCAGCCGAGCCCTCGTCGACAATTGTTTCCCCGGCAGCCGAGCCCTCGTCATAGTATTGGTCCCCGGCAGCCGAGCCCTCGTCGTAGTAATGGTCCCCGGCAGCCGAGCCCTCGTCGTAGTAACGGTCCCCGGCAGGCGAGCCCTCATCGTAGTAATGGTCCCCGGCAGCCGAGCCCTCGTCGTAGTAATGGTCCCCGGCACCTGAGCCCTCGTCGTAGTAACGGTCCCCGGCAGCCGAGCCCTCGTCGTACTAATGGTCCCCGGCAGCCGAGCCCTCGTCGTAGTAATGGTCCCCGGCAGCCGAGCCCTCGTCGACAATTGTTTCCCCGTCAGCCGAGCCCTCGTCGTAGTAACGGTCCCCGGCAGCCGAACCCTCGTCGTAGTAACGGTCCCCGGCAGCCGAACCCTCGTCGTAGTAACGGTCCCCGGCAGCCGAGCCCTCGACGTAGTAACGGTTCCCGGCAGCCGAGCCCTCGTCGTAGTAATGGTCCCCGGCAGTCGAGCCCTCGTCGTAGTAATGGTCCCCGGCAGCCGAGCCCTCGTCGACAATTGCTTCCCCGGCAGCCGAGCCCTCGTCATAGTAATGGTCCCGGCAGCCGAGCCCTCGTCGAAGTAATGGTCCCCGGCAGCCGAGCCCTCGTCGACAATTGTTTCCCCGGCAGCCGAGCCCTCGTCGTAGTAATGGTCCCCGGCAGCCGAGCCCTCGTCGTAATAACGGTCCCCGGCAGCCGAACCCTCGTCGTAGTAACGGTCCCCGGCAGCCGAGCCCTCGTCGTAGTAATGGTCCCCGGCAGCCGAGCCCTCGTCGTAGTAATGGTCCCCGGCAGCTGAGCCCTCGTCGTAGTAATGGTCCCCGGTAGCCGAGCCCTCGTCGTAGTAATGGTCCCCGGCAGCCGAGCCCTCGTCCACAATTTTTTCCCCGGCAGCCGAGCCCTCGTCGTAGTAATGGTCCCCGGCAGCCGAGCCCTCGTCGACAATTGTTTCCCCGGCAGCCGAGCCCTCGTCGTAGTAATGGTCCCCGGCAGCCGAGCCCTCGTCGACAATTGTTTCCCCCGGCAGCCGAGCCCTCGTCGTAGTAATGGTCCCCGGCAGCCGAGCCCTCGTCGACAATTGTTTCCCCGGCAGCCGAGCCCTCGTCGTAGTAATGGTCCCCGGCAGCCGAGCCCTCGTCGTAGTAATGGTCCCCGGCAGCCGAGCCCTCGTCGTAGTAACGGTCCCCGGCAGGCGAGCCCTCATCTTAGTAATGGTCCCCGGCAGCCGAGCCCTCGTCGTAGTAATGGTCCCCGGCAGCCGAGCCCTCGTCGTAGTAACGGTCCCCGGCAGCCGAGCCCTCGTCGTAGTAATGGTCCCCGGCAGCCGAGCCCTCGTCGACAATTGTTTCCCCGGCAGCCGAGCCCTCGTCGTAGTAATGGTCCCCGGCAGCCGAGCCCTCGTCGTAGTATATGGTCCCCGGCAGCCGAGCCCTCGTCGTAGTAATGGTCCCCGGCAGCTGAGCCCTCGTCGTAGTAACGGTCCCCGGCAGCCGAGCCCTCGTCGTAGTAACGGTCCCCGGCAGCCGAGACCTCGTCGTAGTAATGGTCCCCGGCAGCCGAGCCCTCGTCGTAGTAACGGTCCCCGGCAGCCGAGCCCTCGTCGTAGTAATGGTCCCCGGCAGTCGAGCCCTCGTCGTAGTAATGGTCCCCGGCAGCCGAGCCCTCGTCGTAGTAATGGTGCCCGGCAGCCGAGCCCTCGTCGACAATTGTTTCCCCGGCAGCCGAGCCCTCGTCGTACTAATGGTCCCCGGCAGCCGAGCCCTCGTCGTAGTAATGGTCCCCGGCAGCCGAGCCCTCGTCCACAGTTGTTTCCCCGGCAGCCGAGCCCTCGTCGTAGTAATGGTCCCCTGCAGCCAAGCCCTAGTCGTAGTAATGGTCCCCGGCAGCCGAACCCTCGTCGTAGTAACGGTCCCCGGCAGCCGAGCCCTCGTCGTAGTAATGGTCCCCGGCAGCCGAGCCCTTGTCGTAGCAATGGTCCCCGGCAGCCGAGCCCTCGTCGTAGTAATGGTCCCCGGCAGCCGAGCCCTCGTCCACAATTTTTTCCCCGGCAGCCGAGCCCTCGTCGTAGTAATGGTCCCCGGCAGTCGAGCCCTCGTCGTAGTAATGGTCCCCGGCAGCCGAGCCCTCGTCGACAATTGTTTCCCCGGCAGCCGAGCCCTCGTCATAGTAATGGTCCCCGGCAGCCGAGCCCTCGTCGTAGTAATGGTCCCCGGCAGCCGAGCCCTCGTCGTAGTAACGGTCCCCGGCAGGCGAGCCCTCATCGTAGTAATGGTCCCCGGCAGCCGAGCCCTCGTCGTAGTAATGGTCCCCGGTAGCCGAGCCCTCGTCGTAGTAATGGTCCCGGCAGCCGAGCCCTCGTCGTAGTAATGGTCCCCGGCAGCCGAGCCCTCGTCGACAATTGTTTCCCCCGGCAGCCGAGCCCTCATCGTAGTAATGGTCCCCGGCAGCCGAGCCCTCGTCGTAGTAACGGTCCCCGGCAGGCGAGCCCTCATCGTAGTAATGGTCCCAGGTAGCCGAGCCCTCGTCGTAGTAATGGTCCCCGGCAGTCGAGCCCTCGTCGTAGTAATGGTCCCCGGCAGCCGAGCCCTCGTCGACAATTGTTTCCCCGGCAGCCGAGCCCTCGTCATAGTAATGGTCCCCGGCAGCCGAGCCCTCGTCGTAGTAATGGTCCCCGGCAGCCGAGCCCTCGTCGTAGTAACGGTCCCCGGCAGGCGAGCCCTCATCGTAGTAATGGTCCCCGGCAGCCGAGCCCTCGTCGTAGTAATGGTCCCCGGCAGCCGAGCCCTCGTCGTAGTAATGGTCCCCGGCAGCCGAGCCCTCGTCCACAATTTTTTCCCCGGCAGCCGAGCCCTCGTCGACAATTGTTTCCCCGGCAGCCGAGCCCTCGTCATAGTAATGGTCCCCGGCAGCCGAGCCCTCGTCGTAGTAACGGTCCCCAGCAGCCGAGCCCTCGTCGTAGTAACGGTTCCCGGCAGCCGAGCCCTCGTCGTAGTAATGGTCCCCGGCAGCCGAGCCCTCGTCGTATTAATGGTCCCCGGCAGCCGAGCCCTCGTCCACAATTTTTTCCCCGGCAGCCGAGCCCTCGTCGTAGTAATGGTCCCCGGCAGCCGAGCCCTCGTCGACAATTGTTTCCCAGGCAGCCGAGCCCTCGTCGTAGTAATGGTCCCCGGCAGCCGAGCCCTCGTCGACAATTGTTTCCCCGGCAGCCGAGCCCTCGTCGTAGTAATGGTCCCCGGCAGCCGAGCCCTCGTCGTAGTAATGGTCCCCGGCAGCCGAGCCCTCGTCGTAGTAATGGTCCCCGGCAGCCGAGCCCTCGTCCACAATTGTTTCCCCGGCAGCAGAACCCTCGTCGTAGTAACGGTCCCCGGCAGCCGAGCCCTCGTCGTAGTAATGGTCCCCGGCAGCCGAGCCCTTGTCGTAGCAATGGTCCCCGGCAGCCGAGCCCTCGTCGTAGTAATGGTCCCCGGCAGCCGAGCCCTCGTCCACAATTTTTTCCCCGGCAGCCGAGCCCTCGTCGTAGTAACGGTCCCCGGCAGCCGAGCCCTCGTCGTAGTAATGGTCCCCGGCAGCCGAGCCCTCGTCGACAATTGTTTCCCCGGCAGCCGACCCCTCGTCGTAGTAATGGTCCCCGGCAGCCGAGCCCTCGTCGTAGTAACGGTCCCCGGCAGGCGAGCCCTCGTCGTAGTAATGGTCCCCGGCAGCCGAGCCCTCGTCGTAGTAACGGTCCCCGGCAGCCGAGCCCTCGTCGTAGTAACGGTCCCCGGCAGCCGAGCCCTCGTCGTAGTAATGGTCCCCGGCAGCCGAGCCCTCGTCGTAGTATATGGTCCCCGGCAGCCGAGCCCTCGTCGTAGTAACGGTCACCGGCAGCCGAGCCCTCGTCGTACTAATGGTCCCCGGCAGCCGAGCCCTCGTCGTAGTAATGGTCCCCGGCAGCCGAGCCCTCGTCGACAATTGTTTCCCCGTCAGCCGAGCCCTCGTCGTAGTAACGGTCCCCGGCAGCCGAACCCTCGTCGTAGTAACGGTCCCCGGCAGCCGAACCCTCGTCGTAGTAACGGTCCCCGGCAGCCGAGCCCTCGTCGTAGTAACGGTTCCCGGCAGCCGAGCCCTCGTCGTAGTAATGGTCCCCGGCAGCCGAGCCCTCGTCGTAGTAATGGTCCCCGGCAGCCGAGCCCTCATCGACAATTGTTTCCCCGGCAGCCGAGCCCTCGTCATAGTAATGGTCCCCGGCAGCCGAGCCCTCGTCGTAGTAATGGTCCCCGGCAGCCGAGCCCTCGTCGTAGTAACGGTCCCCGGCAGGCGAGCCCTCATCGTAGTAATGGTCCCCGGCAGCCGAGCCCTCGTCGTAGTAATGGTCCCCGGTAGCCGACCCCTCGTCGTAGTAATGGTCCCGGCAGCCGAGCCCTCGTCGTAGCAATGGTCCCCGGCAGCCGAGCCCTCGTCGACAATTTTTTCCCCGGCAGCCGAGCCCTCGTCGTAGTAATGGTCCCACGCAGCCGAGCCCTCGTCGTAGTAACGGTCCCCGGCAGGCGAGCCCTCGTCGTAGTAATGGTCCCCGGTAGCCGAGCCCTCGTCGTAGTAATGGTCCCCGGCAGTCGAGCCCTCGTCGTAGTAATGGTCCCCGGCAGCCGAGCCCTCGTCGACAATTGTTTCCCCGGCAGCCGAGCCCTCGTCATAGTAATGGTCCCCGGCAGCCGAGCCCTCGTCGTAGTAATGGTCCCCGGCAGCCGAGCCCTCGTCGTAGTAACGGTCCCCGGCAGGCGAGCCCTCATCGTAGTAATGGTCCCTGGCAGCCGAGCCCTCGTCGACAATTGTTTCCCCGGCAGCCGAGCCCTCATCGTAGTAATGGTCCCCGGCAGCCGAGCCCTCGTCGTAGTAACGGTCCCCGGCAGCCGAACCCTCGTCGTAGTAACGGTCCCCGGCAGCCGAGCCCTCGTCGTAGTAATGGTCCCCGGCAGCCGAGCCCTCGTCGTAGTAATGGTCCCCGGCAGCCGAGCCCTCGTCCACAATTGTTTCCCCGGCAGCCGAGCCCTCGTCGTAGTAATGGTCCCCGGCAGCCGAGCCCTCGTCGACAATTGTTTCCCCGGCAGCCGAGCCCTCGTCGTAGTAATGGTCCCCGGCAGCCGAGCCCTCGTCGACAATTGTTTCCCCGGCAGCCGAGCCCTCGTCGTAGTAATGGTCCCCGGCAGCCGAGCCCTCGTCGTAGTAATGGTCCCCGGCAGCCGAGCCCTCGTCGTAGTAATGGTCCCCGGCAGCCGAGCCCTCGTCCACAATTGTTTCCCCGGCAGCCGAGCCCTCGTCGTAGTAATGGTCCCCGGCAGCCAAGCCCTAGTCGTAGTAACGGTCCCCGGCAGCCGAACCCTCGTCGTAGTAACGGTCCCCGGCAGCCGAGCCCTCGTCGTAGTAATGGTCCCCGGCAGCCGAGCCCTTGTCGTAGCAATGGTCCCCGGCAGCCGAGCCCTCGTCGTAGTAATGGTCCCCGGCAGCCGAGCCCTCGTCCACAATTTTTTCCCCGGCAGCCGAGCCCTCGTCGTAGTAATGGTCCCCGGCAGTCGAGCCCTCGTCGTAGTAATGGTCCCCGGCAGCCGAGCCCTCGTCGACAATTGTTTCCCCGTCAGCCGAGCCCTCGTCATAGTAATGGTCCCCGGCAGCCGAGCCCTCGTCGTAGTAATGGTCCCCGGCAGCCGAGCCCTCGTCGTAGTAACGGTCCCCGGCAGGCGAGCCCTCATCGTAGTAATGGTCCCCGGCAGCCGAGCCCTCGTCGTAGTAATGGTCCCCGGTAGCCGAGCCCTCGTCGTAGTAATGGTACCCGGCAGCCGAGCCCTCGTCCACAATTTTTTCCCCGGCAGCCGAGCCCTCGTCGACAATTGTTTCCCCGGCAGCCGAGCCCTCGTCATAGTAATGGTCCCCGGCAGCCGAGCCCTCGTCCTAGTAACGGTCCCCGGCAGCCGAGCCCTCGTCGTAGTAATGGTCCCACGCAGCCGAGCCCTCGTCGTAGTAACGGTCCCCGGCAGGCGAGCCCTCGTCGTAGTAATGGTCCCCGGTAGCCGAGCCCTCGTCGTAGTAATGGTCCCCGGCAGTCGAGCCCTCGTCGTAGTAATGGTCCCCGGCAGCCGAGCCCTCGTCGACAATTGTTTCCCCGGCAGCCGAGCCCTCGTCATAGTAATGGTCCCCGGCAGCCGAGCCCTCGTCGTAGTAATGGTCCCCGGCAGCCGAGCCCTCGTCGTAGTAACGGTCCCCGGCAGGCGAGCCCTCATCGTAGTAATGGTCCCTGGCAGCCGAGCCCTCGTCGACAATTGTTTCCCCGGCAGCCGAGCCCTCGTCGTAGTAATGGTCCCCGGCAGCCGAGCCCTCGTCGTAGTAACGGTCCCCGGCAGCCGAACCCTCGTCGTAGTAACGGTCCCCGGCAGCCGAGCCCTCGTCGTAGTAATGGTCCCCGGCAGCCGAGCCCTCGTCGTAGTAATGGTCCCCGGCAGCCGAGCCCTCGTCCACAATTGTTTCCCCGGCAGCCGAGCCCTCGTCGTAGTAATGGTCCCCGGCAGCCGAGCCCTCGTCGACAATTGTTTCCCCGGCAGCCGAGCCCTCGTCGTAGTAATGGTCCCCGGCAGCCGAGCCCTCGTCGACAATTGTTTCCCCGGCAGCCGAGCCCTCGTCGTAGTAATGGTCCCCGGCAGCCGAGCCCTCGTCGTAGTAATGGTCCCCGGCAGCCGAGCCCTCGTCGTAGTAATGGTCCCCGGCAGCCGAGCCCTCGTCCACAATTGTTTCCCCGGCAGCCGAGCCCTCGTCGTAGTAATGGTCCCCGGCAGCCAAGCCCTAGTCGTAGTAACGGTCCCCGGCAGCCGAACCCTCGTCGTAGTAACGGTCCCCGGCAGCCGAGCCCTCGTCGTAGTAATGGTCCCCGGCAGCCGAGCCCTTGTCGTAGCAATGGTCCCCGGCAGCCGAGCCCTCGTCGTAGTAATGGTCCCCGGCAGCCGAGCCCTCGTCCACAATTTTTTCCCCGGCAGCCGAGCCCTCGTCGTAGTAATGGTCGCCGGCAGTCGAGCCCTCGTCGTAGTAATGGTCCCCGGCAGCCGAGCCCTCGTCGACAATTGTTTCCCCGTCAGCCGAGCCCTCGTCATAGTAATGGTCCCCGGCAGCCGAGCCCTCGTCGTAGTAATGGTCCCCGGCAGCCGAGCCCTCGTCGTAGTAACGGTCCCCGGCAGGCGAGCCCTCATCGTAGTAATGGTCCCCGGCAGCCGAGCCCTCGTCGTAGTAATGGTCCCCGGTAGCCGAGCCCTCGTCGTAGTAATGGTACCCGGCAGCCGAGCCCTCGTCCACAATTTTTTCCCCGGCAGCCGAGCCCTCGTCGACAATTGTTTCCCCGGCAGCCGAGCCCTCGTCATAGTAATGGTCCCCGGCAGCCGAGCCCTCGTCCTAGTAACGGTCCCCGGCAGGCGAGCCCTCGTCGTAGTAATGGTCCCCGGCAGCCGAGCCCTCGTCGTAGTAACGGTCCCCGGCAGCCGAGCCCTCGTCGTAGTAACGGTCCCCGGCAGCCGAGCCCTCGTCGTAGTAATGGTCCCCGGCAGCCGAGCCCTCGTCGTAGTATATGGTCCCCGGCAGCCGAGCCCTCGTCGTATTAACGGTCCCCGGCAGCCGAGCCCTCGTCGTACTAATGGTCCCCGGCAGCCGAGCCCTCGTCGTAGTAATGGTCCCCGGCAGCCGAGCCCTCGTCGTAGTAATGGTCCCCGGTAGCCGAGCCCTCGTCGTAGTAATGGTCCCGGCAGCCGAGCCCTCGTCGTAGTAACGGTCCCCAGCAGCCGAGCCCTCGTCGTAGTAATGGTCCCCGGCAGCCGAGCCCTCGTCGTAGTAACGGTCCCCGGCAGCCGAGCCCTCGTCGTAGTAACGGTCCCCGGCAGTCGAGCCCTCGTCGTAGTAATGGTCCCCGGCAGCCGAGCCCTCGTCGTAGTAATGGTCCCCGGCAGCCGAGCCCTCGTCGACAATTGTTTCCCCGGCAGCCGAGCCCTCGTCGTACTAATGGTCCCCGGCAGCCGAGCCCTCGTCGTAGTAATGGTCCCCGGCAGCCGAGCCCTCGTCGACAATTGTTTCCCCGGCAGCCGAGCCCTCGTCGTAGTAACGGTCCCCGGCAGCCAAACCCTCGTCGTAGTAACGGTCCCCGGCAGCCGAGCCCTCGTCGTAGTAACGGTTCCCGGCAGCCGAGCCCTCGTCGTAGTAATGGTCCCCGGCAGGCGAGCCCTCGTCGTAGTAACGGTCCCCGGCAGCCGAGCCCTCGTTGTAGTAACGGTCCCCGGCAGCCGAGTCCTCGTCGTAGTAATGGTCCCCGGCAGCCGAGCCCTCGTCGTAGTAATGGTCCCCGGCAGCCGAGCCCTCGTCGACAATTGTTTCCCCGGCAGCCGAGCCCTCGTCATATAATGGTCCCCGGCAGCCGAGCCCTCGTCATAGAAATGGTCCCCGGCAGCCGAGCCCTCGTCGTAGTAACGGTCCCCGGCAGCCGAGCCCTCGTCGTAGTAATGGTCCCTGGCAGCCGAGCCCTCGTCGTAGTAACGGTCCCCGGCAGCCGAGCCCTCGTCGTAGTAACGGTCCCCGGCAGCCGAACCCTCGTCGTAGTAACGGTCCCCGGCAGCCGAGCCCTCGTCGTAGTAATGGTCCCCGGCAGCCGAGCCCTTGTCGTAGCAATGGTCCCCGGCAGCCGAGCCCTAGTCGTAGTAACGGTCCCCGGCAGCCGAACCAACGTTGTAGTAACGGTCCCCGGCAGCCGAGCCCTCGTCGTAGTAATGGTCCCCGGCAGCCGAGCCCTCGTCGTAGTAATGGTCAACGGCAGCTGAGCCCTCATCGTAGTAATGGTCCCCGGCAGTCGAGTCCTCGTCGTAGTAATGGTCCCCGGCAGCCGAGCCCTCGTCCACAATTTTTTCCCCGGCAGCCGAGCCCTCGTCGTAGTAATGGTCCCCGGCAGCCGAGCCCTCGTCGACAATTGTTTCCCCGGCAGCCGAGCCCTCGTCATAGTAATGGTCCCCGGCAGCCGAGCCCTCGTCGTAGTAACGGTCCCCGGCAGGCGAGCCCTCGTCGTAGTAATGGTCCCCGGCAGCCGAGCCCTCGTAGTAGTAATGGTCCCCGGCAGCCGAGCCCTCGTCGACAATTGTTTCCCCGGCAGCCGAACCCTCGTCGTAGTAACGGTCCCCGGCAGCCGAGCCCTCGTCGTAGTAATGGTCCCCGGCAGCCGAACCCTCGTCGTAGTAACGGTCCCCCGGCAGCCGAGCCCTCGTCGTAGTAATGGTCCCCGGCAGCCGAGCCCTTGTCGTAGCAATGGTCCCCGGCAGCCGAGCCCTAATCGTAGTAACGGTCCCCGGCAGCCGAACCAACGTCGTAGTAACGGTCCCCGGCAGCCGAGCCCTCGTCGTAGTAATGCTCCCCGGCTGCCGAGCCCTCGTCGTAGTAATGGTCCCCGGCAGCTGAGCCCTCATCGTAGTAATGGTCCCCGGCTGTCGAGTCCTCGTCGTAGTAATGGTCCCCGGCAGCCGAGCCCTCGTCCACAATTTTTTCCCCGGCAGCCGAGCCCTCGTCGTAGTAATGGTCCCCGGCAGCCGAGCCCTCGTCGACAATTCTTTCCCCGGCAGCCGAGCCCTCGTCATAGTAATGGTCTGGTCCCCGGCAGCCGAGCCCTCGTCGTAGCAATGGTCCCCGGCAGCCGAGCCCTCGTCGTAGTAATGGTCCCCGGCAGCTGAGCCCTCATCGTAGTAATGGTCCCCGGCAGCCGAGCCCTCGTCGTAGTAATGGTCCCCGGCAGCTGAGCCCTCATCGTAGTAATGGTCCCCGGCAGTCGAGTCCTCGTCGTAGTAATGGTCCCCGGCAGCCGAGCCCTCGTCCACAATTTTTTCCCCGGCAGCCGAGCCCTCGTCGTAGTAATGGTCCCCGGCAGCCGAGCCCTCGTCGACAATTGTTTCCCCGGCAGCCGAGCCCTCGTCGTAGTAACGGTCCCCGGCAGGCGAACCCTCGTCGACAATTGTTTCCCCGGCAGCCGAGCCCTTGTCGTAGCAATGGTCCCCGGCAGCCGAGCCCTAGTCGTAGTAACGGTCCCCGGCAGCCGAACCCTCGTCGTAGTAACGGTCCCCGGCAGCCGAGCCCTCGTCGTAGTAACGGTTCCCGGCAGCCGAGCCCTCGTCGTAGTAATGGTCCCCGGCAGCCGAGCCCTCGTCGTAGTAACGGTCCCCGGCAGCCGAGCCCTCGTTGTAGTAACGGTACCCGGCAGCCGAGTCCTCGTCGTAGTAATGGTCCCCGGCAGTCGAGCTCTCGTCGTAGTAATGGTCCCCGGCAGCCGAGCCCTCGTCGACAATTGTTTCCCCGGCAGCCGAGCCCTCGTCATAGTAATGGTCCCCGGCAGCCGAGCCCTCGTCGTAGTAACGGTCCCCGGCAGCCGAGCCCTCGTGGTAGTAACGGTCCCCGGCAGCCGAACCCTCGTCGTAGTAACGGTCCCCGGCAGCCGAGCCCTCGTCGTAGTAATGGTCCCCGGCAGCCGAGCCCTTGTCGTAGAAATGGTCCCCGGCAGCCGAGCCCTAGTCGTAGTAACGGTCCCCGGCAGCCGAACCAACGTCGTAGTAACGGTCCCCGGCAGCCGAGCCCTCGTCGTAGTAATGGTCCCCGGCAGCCGAGCCCTCGTCGTAGTAATGGTCCCCGGCAGCTGAGCCCTCATCGTAGTAATGGTCCCCGGCAGTCGAGTCCTCTTCGTAGTAATGGTCCCCGGCAGCCGAGCCCTCGTCCACAATTTTTTCCCCGGCAGCCGAGCCCTCGTCGTAGTAATGGTCCCCGGCAGCCGAGCCCTCGTCGACAATTGTTTCCCCGGCAGCCGAGCCCTCGTCATAGTAATGGTCCCCGGCAGCCGAGCCCTCGTCGTAGTAACGGTCCCCTGCAGGCGAGCCCTCGTCGTAGTAATGTTCCCCGGCAGCCGAGCCCTCGTAGTAGTAATGGTCCCCGGCAGCCGAGCCCTCGTCGACAATTGTTTCCCCGGCAGCCGAACCCTCGTCGTAGTAACGGTCCCCGGCAGCCGAGCCCTCGTCGTAGTAACGGTCCCCGGCAGCCGAACCCTCGTCGTAGTAACGGTCCCCGGCAGCCGAGCCCTCGTCGTAGTAATGGTCCCCGGCAGCCGAGCCCTTGTCGTAGCAATGGTCCCCGGCAGCCGAGCCCTAATCGTAGTAACGGTCCCCGGCAGCCGAACCAACGTCGTAGTAACGGTCCCCGGCAGCCGAGCCCTCGTCGTAGTAATGGTCCCCGGCAGCCGAGCCCTCGTCGTAGTAATGGTCCCCGGCAGCTGAGCCCTCGTCGTAGTAACGGTCCCCGGCAGCCGAGCCCTCGTCGTACTAATGGTCCCCCGGCAGCCGAGCCCTCGTCGTAGTAATGGTCCCCGGCAGCCGAGCCCTCGTCGACAATTGTTTCCCCGGCAGCCGAGCCCTCGTCGTAGTAACGGTCCCCGGCAGCCGAACCCTCGTCGTAGTAACGGTCCCCGGCAGCCGAACCCTCGTCGTAGTAACGGTCCCCGGCAGCCGAGCCCTCGTCGTAGTAACGGTTCCCGGCAGCCGAGCCCTCGTCGTAGTAATGGTCCCCGGCAGCCGAGCCCTCGTCGTAGTAATGGTCCCCGGCAGCCGAGCCCTCATCGACAATTGTTTCCCCGGCAGCCGAGCCCTCGTCATAGTAATGGTCCCCGGCAGCCGAGCCCTCGTCGTAGTAATGGTCCCCGGCAGTCGAGCCCTCGTCGTAGTAACGGTCCCCGGCAGGCGAGCCCTCATCGTAGTAATGGTCCCCCGGCAGCCGAGCCCTCGTCGTAGTAATGGTCCCCGGTAGCCGAGCCCTCGTCGTAGTAATGGTCCCGGCAGCCGAGCCCTCGTCGTAGTAATTGTCCCCGGCAGCCGAGCCCTCGTCGACAATTTTTTCCCCGGCAGCCGAGCCCTCGTCGTAGTAATGGTCCCACGCAGCCGAGCCCTCGTCGTAGTAACGGTCCCCGGCAGGCGAGCCCTCGTCGTAGTAATGGTCCCCGGTAGCCGAGCCCTCGTCGTAGTAATGGTCCCCGGCAGTCGAGCCCTCGTCGTAGTAAGGGTCCCCCGGCAGCCGAGCCCCTCGTCGACAATTGTTTCCCCGGCAGCCGAGCCCTCGTCATAGTAATGGTGCCCGGCAGCCGAGCCCTCGTCGTAGTAATGGTCCCCGGCAGCCGAGCCCTCGTCGTAGTAACGGTCCCCGGCAGGCGAGCCCTCATCGTAATAATGGTCCCCGGCAGCCGAGCCCTCGTCGTAGTAACGGTCCCCGGCAGCCGAGCCCTCGTCGTAGTAACGGTCCCCGGCAGCCGAGCCCTCGTCGTACTAATGGTCCCCGGCAGCCGAGCCCTCGTCGTAGTAATGGTCCCCGGCAGCCGAGCCCTCGTCGTAGTAATGGTCCCCGGTAGCCGAGCCCTCGTCGTAGTAATGGTCCCGGCAGCCGAGCCCTCGTCGTAGTAACGGTCCCCAGCAGCCGAGCCCTCGTCGTAGTAATGGTCCCCGGCAGCCGAGCCCTCGTCGTAGTAACGGTCCCCGGCAGCCGAGCCCTCGTCGTAGTAACGGTCCCCGGCAGTCGAGCCCTCGTCGTAGTAATGGTCCCCGGCAGCCGAGCCCTCGTCGTAGTAATGGTCCCCGGCAGCCGAGCCCTCGTCGACAATTGTTTCCCCGGCAGCCGAGCCCTCGTCGTACTAATGGTCCCCGGCAGCCGAGCCCTCGTCGTAGTAATGGTCCCCGGCAGCCGAGCCCTCGTCGACAATTGTTTCCCCCGGCAGCCGAGCCCTCGTCGTAGTAACGGTCCCCGGCAGCCAAACCCTCATCGTAGTAACGGTCCCCGGCAGCCGAGCCCTCGTCGTAGTAACGGTTCCCGGCAGCCGAGCCCTCGTCGTAGTAATGGTCCCCGGCAGCCGAGCCCTCGTCGTAGTAACGGTCCCCGGCAGCCGAGCCCTCGTTGTAGTAACGGTCCCCGGCAGCCGAGTCCTCGTCGTAGTAATGGTCCCCGGCAGCCGAGCCCTCGTCGTAGTAATGGTCCCCGGCAGCCGAGCCCTCGTCGACAATTGTTTCCCCGGCAGCCGAGCCCTCGTCATATAATGGTCCCCGGCAGCCGAGCCCTCGTCATAGAAATGGTCCCCGGCAGCCGAGCCCTCGTCGTAGTAACGGTCCCCGGCAGCCGAGCCCTCGTCGTAGTAATGGTCCCTGGCAGCCGAGCCCTCGTCGTAGTAACGGTCCCCGGCAGCCGAGCCCTCGTCGTAGTAACGGTCCCCGGCAGCCGAACCCTCGTCGTAGTAACGGTCCCCGGCAGCCGAGCCCTCGTCGTAGTAATGGTCCCCGGCAGCCGAGCCCTTGTCGTAGCAATGGTCCCCGGCAGCCGAGCCCTAGTCGTAGTAACGGTCCCCGGCAGCCGAACCAACGTTGTAGTAACGGTCCCCGGCAGCCGAGCCCTCGTCGTAGTAATGGTCCCCGGCAGCCGAGCCCTCGTCGTAGTAATGGTCAACGGCAGCTGAGCCCTCATCGTAGTAATGGTCCCCGGCAGTCGAGTCCTCGTCGTAGTAATGGTCCCCGGCAGCCGAGCCCTCGTCCACAATTTTTTCCCCGGCAGCCGAGCCCTCGTCGTAGTAATGGTCCCCGGCAGCCGAGCCCTCGTCGACAATTGTTTCCCCGGCAGCCGAGCCCTCGTCATAGTAATGGTCCCCGGCAGCCGAGCCCTCGTCGTAGTAACGGTCCCCGGCAGGCGAGCCCTCGTCGTAGTAATGGTCCCCGGCAGCCGAGCCCTCGTAGTAGTAATGGTCCCCGGCAGCCGAGCCCTCGTCGACAATTGTTTCCCCGGCAGCCGAACCCTCGTCGTAGTAACGGTCCCCGGCAGCCGAGCCCTCGTCGTAGTAATGGTCCCCGGCAGCCGAACCCTCGTCGTAGTAACGGTCCCCCGGCAGCCGAGCCCTCGTCGTAGTAATGGTCCCCGGCAGCCGAGCCCTTGTCGTAGCAATGGTCCCCGGCAGCCGAGCCCTAATCGTAGTAACGGTCCCCGGCAGCCGAACCAACGTCGTAGTAACGGTCCCCGGCAGCCGAGCCCTCGTCGTAGTAATGCTCCCCGGCTGCCGAGCCCTCGTCGTAGTAATGGTCCCCGGCAGCTGAGCCCTCATCGTAGTAATGGTCCCCGGCTGTCGAGTCCTCGTCGTAGTAATGGTCCCCGGCAGCCGAGCCCTCGTCCACAATTTTTTCCCCGGCAGCCGAGCCCTCGTCGTAGTAATGGTCCCCGGCAGCCGAGCCCTCGTCGACAATTCTTTCCCCGGCAGCCGAGCCCTCGTCATAGTAATGGTCTGGTCCCCGGCAGCCGAGCCCTCGTCGTAGCAATGGTCCCCGGCAGCCGAGCCCTCGTCGTAGTAATGGTCCCCGGCAGCTGAGCCCTCATCGTAGTAATGGTCCCCGGCAGCCGAGCCCTCGTCGTAGTAATGGTCCCCGGCAGCTGAGCCCTCATCGTAGTAATGGTCCCCGGCAGTCGAGTCCTCGTCGTAGTAATGGTCCCCGGCAGCCGAGCCCTCGTCCACAATTTTTTCCCCGGCAGCCGAGCCCTCGTCGTAGTAATGGTCCCCGGCAGCCGAGCCCTCGTCGACAATTGTTTCCCCGGCAGCCGAGCCCTCGTCGTAGTAACGGTCCCCGGCAGGCGAACCCTCGTCGACAATTGTTTCCCCGGCAGCCGAGCCCTTGTCGTAGCAATGGTCCCCGGCAGCCGAGCCCTAGTCGTAGTAACGGTCCCCGGCAGCCGAACCCTCGTCGTAGTAACGGTCCCCGGCAGCCGAGCCCTCGTCGTAGTAACGGTTCCCGGCAGCCGAGCCCTCGTCGTAGTAATGGTCCCCGGCAGCCGAGCCCTCGTCGTAGTAACGGTCCCCGGCAGCCGAGCCCTCGTTGTAGTAACGGTACCCGGCAGCCGAGTCCTCGTCGTAGTAATGGTCCCCGGCAGTCGAGCTCTCGTCGTAGTAATGGTCCCCGGCAGCCGAGCCCTCGTCGACAATTGTTTCCCCGGCAGCCGAGCCCTCGTCATAGTAATGGTCCCCGGCAGCCGAGCCCTCGTCGTAGTAACGGTCCCCGGCAGCCGAGCCCTCGTGGTAGTAACGGTCCCCGGCAGCCGAACCCTCGTCGTAGTAACGGTCCCCGGCAGCCGAGCCCTCGTCGTAGTAATGGTCCCCGGCAGCCGAGCCCTTGTCGTAGAAATGGTCCCCGGCAGCCGAGCCCTAGTCGTAGTAACGGTCCCCGGCAGCCGAACCAACGTCGTAGTAACGGTCCCCGGCAGCCGAGCCCTCGTCGTAGTAATGGTCCCCGGCAGCCGAGCCCTCGTCGTAGTAATGGTCCCCGGCAGCTGAGCCCTCATCGTAGTAATGGTCCCCGGCAGTCGAGTCCTCTTCGTAGTAATGGTCCCCGGCAGCCGAGCCCTCGTCCACAATTTTTTCCCCGGCAGCCGAGCCCTCGTCGTAGTAATGGTCCCCGGCAGCCGAGCCCTCGTCGACAATTGTTTCCCCGGCAGCCGAGCCCTCGTCATAGTAATGGTCCCCGGCAGCCGAGCCCTCGTCGTAGTAACGGTCCCCTGCAGGCGAGCCCTCGTCGTAGTAATGTTCCCCGGCAGCCGAGCCCTCGTAGTAGTAATGGTCCCCGGCAGCCGAGCCCTCGTCGACAATTGTTTCCCCGGCAGCCGAACCCTCGTCGTAGTAACGGTCCCCGGCAGCCGAGCCCTCGTCGTAGTAACGGTCCCCGGCAGCCGAACCCTCGTCGTAGTAACGGTCCCCGGCAGCCGAGCCCTCGTCGTAGTAATGGTCCCCGGCAGCCGAGCCCTTGTCGTAGCAATGGTCCCCGGCAGCCGAGCCCTAATCGTAGTAACGGTCCCCGGCAGCCGAACCAACGTCGTAGTAACGGTCCCCGGCAGCCGAGCCCTCGTCGTAGTAATGGTCCCCGGCAGCCGAGCCCTCGTCGTAGTAATGGTCCCCGGCAGCTGAGCCCTCGTCGTAGTAACGGTCCCCGGCAGCCGAGCCCTCGTCGTACTAATGGTCCCCGGCAGCCGAGCCCTCGTCGTAGTAATGGTCCCCGGCAGCCGAGCCCTCGTCGACAATTGTTTCCCCGGCAGCCGAGCCCTCGTCGTAGTAACGGTCCCCGGCAGCCGAACCCTCGTCGTAGTAACGGTCCCCGGCAGCCGAACCCTCGTCGTAGTAACGGTCCCCGGCAGCCGAGCCCTCGTCGTAGTAACGGTTCCCGGCAGCCGAGCCCTCGTCGTAGTAATGGTCCCCGGCAGCCGAGCCCTCGTCGTAGTAATGGTCCCCGGCAGCCGAGCCCTCATCGACAATTGTTTCCCCGGCAGCCGAGCCCTCGTCATAGTAATGGTCCCCGGCAGCCGAGCCCTCGTCGTAGTAATGGTCCCCGGCAGTCGAGCCCTCGTCGTAGTAACGGTCCCCGGCAGGCGAGCCCTCATCGTAGTAATGGTCCCCGGCAGCCGAGCCCTCGTCGTAGTAATGGTCCCCGGTAGCCGAGCCCTCGTCGTAGTAATGGTCCCGGCAGCCGAGCCCTCGTCGTAGTAATTGTCCCCGGCAGCCGAGCCCTCGTCGACAATTTTTTCCCCGGCAGCCGAGCCCTCGTCGTAGTAATGGTCCCACGCAGCCGAGCCCTCGTCGTAGTAACGGTCCCCGGCAGGCGAGCCCTCGTCGTAGTAATGGTCCCCGGTAGCCGAGCCCTCGTCGTAGTAATGGTCCCCGGCAGTCGAGCCCTCGTCGTAGTAAGGGTCCCCGGCAGCCGAGCCCTCGTCGACAATTGTTTCCCCGGCAGCCGAGCCCTCGTCATAGTAATGGTGCCCGGCAGCCGAGCCCTCGTCGTAGTAATGGTCCCCGGCAGCCGAGCCCTCGTCGTAGTAACGGTCCCCGGCAGGCGAGCCCTCATCGTAATAATGGTCCCCGGCAGCCGAGCCCTCGTCGTAGTAACGGTCCCCGGCAGCCGAGCCCTCGTCGTAGTAACGGTCCCCGGCAGCCGAGCCCTCGTCGTACTAATGGTCCCCGGCAGCCGAGCCCTCGTCGTACTAATGGTCCCCGGCAGCCGAGCCCTCGTCGTAGTAATGGTCCCCGGTAGCCGAGCCCTCGTCGTAGTAATGGTCCCGGCAGCCGAGCCCTCGTCGTAGTAACGGTCCCCAGCAGCCGAGCCCTCGTCGTAGTAATGGTCCCCGGCAGCCGAGCCCTCGTCGTAGTAACGGTCCCCGGCAGCCGAGCCCTCGTCGTAGTAACGGTCCCCGGCAGTCGAGCCCTCGTCGTAGTAATGGTCCCCGGCAGCCGAGCCCTCGTCGTAGTAATGGTCCCCGGCAGCCGAGCCCTCGTCGACAATTGTTTCCCCGGCAGCCGAGCCCTCGTCGTACTAATGGTCCCCGGCAGCCGAGCCCTCGTCGTAGTAATGGTCCCCGGCAGCCGAGCCCTCGTCGACAATTGTTTCCCCGGCAGCCGAGCCCTCGTCGTAGTAACGGTCCCCGGCAGCCAAACCCTCATCGTAGTAACGGTCCCCGGCAGCCGAGCCCTCGTCGTAGTAACGGTTCCCGGCAGCCGAGCCCTCGTCGTAGTAATGGTCCCCGGCAGCCGAGCCCTCGTCGTAGTAACGGTCCCCGGCAGCCGAGCCCTCGTTGTAGTAACGGTCCCCGGCAGCCGAGTCCTCGTCGTAGTAATGGTCCCCGGCAGCCGAGCCCTCGTCGTAGTAATGGTCCCCGGCAGCCGAGCCCTCGTCGACAATTGTTTCCCCGGCAGCCGAGCCCTCGTCATATAATGGTCCCCGGCAGCCGAGCCCTCGTCGTAGAAATGGTCCCCGGCAGCCGAGCCCTCGTCGTAGTAACGGTCCCCGGCAGCCGAGCCCTCGTCGTAGTAATGGTCCCCGGCAGCCGAGCCCTCGTCGTAGTAACGGTCCCCGGCAGCCGAGCCCTCGTCGTAGTAACGGTCCCCGGCAGCCGAACCCTCGTCGTAGTAACGGTCCCCGGCAGCCGAGCCCTCGTCGTAGTAATGGTCCCCGGCAGCCGAGCCCTTGTCGTAGCAATGGTCCCCGGCAGCCGAGCCCTAGTCGTAGTAACGGTCCCCGGCAGCCGAACCAACGTTGTAGTAACGGTCCCCGGCAGCCGAGCCCTCGTCGTAGTAATGGTCCCCGGCAGCTGAGCCCTCATCGTAGTAATGGTCCCCGGCAGTCGAGTCCTCGTCGTAGTAATGGTCGCCGGCAGCCGAGCCCTCGTCCACAATTTTTTCCCCGGCAGCCGAGCCCTCGTCGTAGTAATGGTCCCCGGCAGCCGAGCCCTTGTCGACAATTGTTTCCCCGGCAGCCGAGCCCTCGTCATAGTAATGGTCCCCGGCAGCCGAGCCCTCGTCGTAGTAACGGTCCCCGGCAGGCGAGCCCTCGTCGTAGTAATGGTCCCCGGCAGCCGAGCCCTCGTAGTAGTAATGGTCCCCGGCAGCCGAGCCCTCGTCGACAATTGTTTCCCCGGCAGCCGAACCCTCGTCGTAGTAACGGTCCCCGGCAGCCGAGCCCTCGTCGTAGTAACGGTCCCCGGCAGCCGAACCCTCGTCGTAGTAACGGTCCCCGGCAGCCGAGCCCTCGTCGTAGTAATGGTCCCCGGCAGCCGAGCCCTTGTCGTAGCAATGGTCCCCGGCAGCCGAGCCCTAATCGTAGTAACGGTCCCCGGCAGCCGAACCAACGTCGTAGTAACGGTCCCCGGCAGCCGAGCCCTCGTCGTAGTAATGGTCCCCGGCAGCCGAGCCCTCGTCGTAGTAATGGTCCCCGGCAGCTGAGCCCTCATCGTAGTAATGGTCCCCGGCTGTCGAGTCCCCGTTGTAGTAATGGTCCCCGGCAGCCGAGCCCTCGTCCACAATTTTTTCCCCGGCAGCCGAGCCCTCGTCGTAGTAATGGTCCCCGGCAGCCGAGCCCTCGTCGACAATTCTTTCCCCGGCAGCTGAGCCCTCGTCATAGTAATGGTCTGGTCCCCGGCAGCCGAGCCCTCGTCGTAGTAACGGTCCCCGGCAGGCGAGCCCTCGTCGACAATTGTTTCCCCGGCAGCCGAGCCCTTGTCGTAGCAATGGTCCCCGGCAGCCGAGCCCTCGTCGTAGTAATGGTCCCCGGCAGCTGAGCCCTCATCGTAGTAATGGTCCCCGGCAGCCGAGCCCTCGTCGTAGTAATGGTCCCCGGCAGCTGAGCCCTCATCGTAGTAATGGTCCCCGGCAGTCGAGTCCTCGTCGTAGTAATGGTCCCCGGCAGCCGAGCCCTCGTCCACAATTTTTTCCCCCGGCAGGCGAGCCCTCGTCGTAGTAATGGTCCCCGGCAGCCGAGCCCTCGTCGACAATTGTTTCCCCGGCAGCCGAGCCCTCGTCGTAGTAACGGTCCCCGGCAGGCGAGCCCTCGTCGACAATTGTTTCCCCCGGCAGCCGAGCCCTTGTCGTAGCAATGGTCCCCGGCAGCCGAGCCCTAGTCGTAGTAACGGTCCCCGGCAGCCGAACCCTCGTCGTAGTAACGGTCCCCGGCAGCCGAGCCCTCGTCGTAGTAACGGTCCCCGGCAGCCGAGCCCTCTTCGAAGTAATGGTCCCCGGCAGCCGAGCCCTCGTCGTAGTAACGGTCCCCGGCAGCCGAGCCCTCGTTGTAGTAACGGTCCCCGGCAGCCGAGTCCTCGTCGTAGTAATGGTCCCCGGCAGTCGAGCTCTCGTCGTAGTAATGGTCCCCGGCAGCCGAGCCCTCGTCGACAATTGTTTCCCCCGGCAGCCGAGCCCTCGTCATAGTAATGGTCCCCGGCAGCCGAGCCCTCGTCGTAGAAATGGTCCCCGGCAGCCGAGCCCTCGTCGTAGTAACGGTCCCCGGCAGCCGAGCCCTCGTCGTAGTAACGGTCCCCGGCAGCCGAGCCCTCGTCGTAGTAACGGTCCCCGGCAGCCGAGCCCTCGTGGTAGTAACGGTCCCCGGCAGCCGAACCCTCGTCGTAGTAACGGTCCCCGGCAGCCGAGCCCTCGTCGTAGTAATGGTCCCCGGCAGCCGAGCCCTTGTCGTAGAAATGGTCCCCGGCAGCCGAGCCCTAGTCGTAGTAACGGTCCCCGGCAGCCGAACCAACGTCGTAGTAACGGTCCCCGGCAGCCGAGCCCTCGTCGTAGTAATGGTCCCCGGCAGCCGAGCCCTCGTCGTAGTAATGGTCCCCGGCAGCTGAGCCCTCATCGTAGTAATGGTCCCCGGCAGTCGAGTCCTCTTCGTAGTAATGGTCCCCGGCAGCCGAGCCCTCGTCCACAATTTTTTCCCCGGCAGCCGAGCCCTCGTCGTAGTAATGGTCCCCGGCAGCCGAGCCCTCGTCGACAATTGTTTCCCCCGGCAGCCGAGCCCTCGTCATAGTAATGGTCCCCGGCAGCCGAGCCCTCGTCGTAGTAACGGTCCCCGGCAGGCGAGCCCTCGTCGTAGTAATGGTCCCCGGCAGCCGAGCCCTCGTAGTAGTAATGGTCCCCGGCAGCCGAGCCCTCGTCGACAATTGTTTCCCCGGCAGCCGAACCCTCGTCGTAGTAACGGTCCCCGGCAGCCGAGCCCTCGTCGTAGTAACGGTCCCCGGCAGCCGAACCCTCGTCGTAGTAACGGTCCCCGGCAGCCGAGCCCTCGTCGTAGTAATGGTCCCCGGCAGCCGAGCCCTTGTCGTAGCAATGGTCCCCGGCAGCCGAGCCCTAATCGTAGTAACGGTCCCCGGCAGCCGAACCAACGTCGTAGTAACGGTCCCCGGCAGCCGAGCCCTCGTCGTAGTAATGGTCCCCGGCAGCCGAGCCCTCGTCGTAGTAATGGTCCCCGGCAGCTGAGCCCTCATCGTAGTAATGGTCCCCGGCAGTCGAGTCCTCGTCGTAGTAATGGTCCCCGGCAGCCGAGCCCTCGTCCACAATTTTTTCCCCGGCAGCCGAGCCCTCGTCGTAGTAATGGTCCCCGGCAGCCGAGCCCTCGTCGACAATTGTTTCCCCGGCAGCCGAGCCCTCGTCATAGTAATGGTCTGGTCCCCGGCAGCCGAGCCCTCGTCGTAGTAACGGTCCCCGGCAGGCGAGCCCTCGTCGACAATTGTTTCCCCGGCAGCCGAGCCCTTGTCGTAGCAATGGTCCCCGGCAGCCGAGCCCTAGTCGTAGTAACGGTCCCCAGCAGCCGAACCAACGTCGTAGGAACGGTCCCCGGCAGACGAGCCCTCGTCGTAGTAATGGTCCCCGGCAGCCGAGCCCTCGTCGTAGTAATGGTCCCCGGCAGCTGAGCCCTCATCGTAGTAATGGTCCCCGGCAGTCGAGTCCTCGTCGTAGTAATGGTCCCCGGCAGCCGAGCCCTCGTCCACAATTTTTTCCCCGGCAGCCGAGCCCTCGTCGTAGTAACGGTTCCCGGCAGCCGAGCCCTCGTCGTAGTAATGGTCCCCGGCAGCCGAGCCCTCGTCGTAGTAATGGTCCCCGGCAGCCGAGCCCTCGTCGACAATTGTTTCCCCGGCAGCCGAGCCCTCGTCATAGTAATGGTCCCCGGCAGCCGAGCCCTCGTCATAGTAATGGTCCCCGGCAGCCGAGCCCTCGTCGTAGTAACGGTCCCCGGCAGGCGAGCCCTCGTCGTAGTAATGGTCCCCGGCAGCCGAGCCCTCGTCGTAGTAATGGTCCCCGGTAGCCGAGCCCTCGTAGTAGTAATGGTCCCGGCAGCCGAGCCCTCGTCGTAGTAATGGTCCCCGGCAGCCGAGCCCTCGTCGACAATTGTTTCCCCGGCAGCCGAGCCCTCGTCGTAGTAATGGTCCCCGGCAGCCGAGCCCTCGTCGTAGTAACGGTCCCCGGCAGGCGAGCCCTCGTCGTAGTAATGGTCCCCGGTAGCCGAGCCCTCGTCGTAGTAATGGTCCCCGGCAGTCGAGCCCTCGTCGTAGTAATGGTCCCCGGCAGCCGAGCCCTCGTCGACAATTGTTTCCCCGGCAGCCGAGCCCTCGTCATAGTAATGGTCCCCGGCAGCCGAGCCCTCGTCGTAGTAATGGTCCCCGGCAGCCGAGCCCTCGTCGTAGTAACGGTCCCCGGCAGGCGAGCCCTCATCGTAGTAATGGTCCCCGGCAGCAGAGCCCTCGTCGTAGTAATGGTCCCCGGCAGCTGAGCCCTCGTCGTAGTAACGGTCCCCGGCAGCCGAGCCCTCGTCGTAGTAACGGTCCCCGGCAGCCGAGCCCTCGTCTTACTAATGGTCCCCGGCAGCCGAGCCCTCGTCGTAGTAATGGTCCCCGGCAGCCGAGCCCTCGTCGACAATTGTTTCCCCGGCAGCCGAGCCCTCGTCGTAGTAACGGTCCCCGGCAGCCGAACCCTCGTCGTAGTAACGGTCCCCGGCAGCCGAGCCCTCGTCGTAGTAACGGTTCCCGGCAGCCGAGCCCTCGTCGTAGTAATGGTCCCCGGCAGTCGAGCCCTCGTCGTAGTAATGGTCCCCGGCAGCCGAGCCCTCGTCGACAATTGTTTCCCCGGCAGCCGAGCCCTCGTCATAGTAATGGTCCCCGGCAGCCGAGCCCTCGTCGTAGTAATGGTCCCCGGCAGCCGAGCCCTCGTCGTAGTAACGGTCCCCGGCAGGCGAGCCCTCATCGTAGTAATGGTCCCCGGCAGCCGAGCCCTCGTCGTAGTAATGGTCCCCGGTAGCCGAGCCCTCGTCGTAGTAATGGTCCCCGGCAGCCGAGCCCTCGTCGTAGTAATGGTCCCCGGCAGCCAAGCCCTAGTCGTAGTAACGGTCCCCGGCAGCCGAACCCTCGTCGTAGTAACGGTCCCCGGCAGCCGAGCCCTCGTCGTAGTAATGGTCCCCGGCAGCCGAGCCCTTGTCGTAGCAATGGTCCCCGGCAGCCGAGCCCTCGTCGTAGTAATGGTCCCCGGCAGCCGAGCCCTCGTCCACGATTTTTTCCCCGGCAGCCGAGCCCTCGTCGTAGTAATGGTCCCCGGCAGCCGAGCCCTCGTCGTAGTAATGGTCCCCGGCAGCCGAGCCCTCGTCGACAATTGTTTCCCCGGCAGCCGAGCCCTCGTTATAGTAATGGTCCCCGGCAGCCGAGCCCTCGTCGTAGTAATGGTCCCCGGCAGCCGAGCCCTCGTCGTAGTAACGGTCCCCGGCAGCCGAGCCCTCATCGTAGTAATGGTCCCCGGCAGCCGAGCCCTCGTCGTAGTAATGGTCCCCGGTAGCCGAGCCCTCGTCGTAGTAATGGTCCCGGCAGCCGAGCCCTCGTCGTAGTAATGGTCCCCGGCAGCCGAGCCCTCGTCGACAATTGTTTCCCCGGCAGCCGAGCCCTCGTTGTAGTAACGGTCCCCGGCAGCCGAGCCCTCGTCGTAGTAACGGTCCCCGGCAGGCGAGCCCTCGTCGTAGTAATGGTCCCCGGTAGCCGAGCCCTCGTCGTAGTAATGGTCCCCGGCAGTCGAGCCCTCGTCGTAGTAATGGTCCCCGGCAGCCGAGCCCTCGTCGACAATTGTTTCCCCGGCAGCCGAGCCCTCGTCGTAGTAACGGTCCCCGGCAGCCGAACCCTCGTCGTAGTAACGGTCCCTGGCAGCCGAACCCTCGTCGTAGTAACGGTCCCCGGCAGCCGAGCCCTCGTCATAGTAACGGTTCCCGGCAGCCGAGCCCTCGTCGTAGTAATGGTCCCCGGCAGCCGAGCTCTCGTCGTAGTAATGGTCCCCGGCAGCCGAGCCCTCATCGACAATTGTTTCCCCGGCAGCCGAGCCATCGTCATAGTAATGGTCCCCGGCAGCCGAGCCCTCGTCGTAGTAATGGTCCCCGGCAGCCGAGCCCTCGTCGTAGTAACGGTCCCCGGCAGGCGAGCCCTCATCGTAGTAATGGTCCCCGGCAGCCGAGCCCTCGTCGTAGTAATGGTCCCCGGTAGCCGAGCCCTCGTCGTAGTAATGGTCCCGGCAGCCGAGCCCTCGTCGTTGTAATGGTCCCCGGCAGCCGAGCCCTCGTCGACAATTTTTTCCCCGGCAGCCGAGCCCTCGTCGTAGTAATGGTCCCACGCAGCCGAGCCCTCGTCGTAGTAACGGTCCCCGGCAGGCGAGCCCTCGTCGTAGTAATGGTCCCCGGTAGCCGAGCCCTCGTCGTAGTAATGGTCCCCGGCAGTCGAGCCCTCGTCGTAGTAATGGTCCCCGGCAGCCGAGCCCTCGTCGACAATTGTTTCCCCGGCAGCCGAGCCCTCGTCATAGTAATGGTCCCCGGCAGCCGAGCCCTCGTCGTAGTAACGGTCCCCGGCAGCCGAGCCCTCGTCGTAGTAACGGTCCCCGGCAGGCGAGCCCTCATCGTAGTAATGGTCCCCGGCAGCCGAGCCCTCGTCGTAGTAATGGTCCCCGGCAGCTGAGCCCTCGTCGTAGTAACGGTCCCCGGCAGCCGAGCCCTCGTCGTACTAATGGTCCCCGGCAGCCGAGCCCTCGTCGTAGTAATGGTCCCCGGCAGCCGAGCCCTCGTCGACAATTGTTTCCCCGGCAGCCGAGCCCTCGTCGTACTAATGGTCCCCGGCAGCCGAGCCCTCGTCGTAGTAATGGTCCCCGGCAGCCGAGCCCTCGTCGACAATTGTTTCCCCGGCAGCCGAGCCCTCGTCGTAGTAACGGTCCCCGGCAGCCAAACCCTCGTCGTAGTAACGGTCCCCGGCAGCCGAACCCTCGTCGTAGTAACGGTCCCCGGCAGCCGAGCCCTCGTCGTAGTAACGGTTCCCGGCAGCCGAGCCCTCGTCGTAGTAACGGTCCCCGGCAGCCGAGCCCTCGTCGTAGTAACGGTCCCCGGCAGCCGAGCCCTCGTTGTAGTAACGGTCCCCGGCAGCCGAGTCCTCGTCGTAGTAATGGTCCCCGGCAGTCGAGCTCTCGTCGTAGTAATGGTCCCCGGCAGCCGAGCCCTCGTCGACAATTGTTTCCCCGGCAGCCGAGCCCTCGTCATAGTAATGGTCCCCGGCAGCCGAGCCCTCGTCGTAGAAATGGTCCCCGGCAGCCGAGCCCTCGTCGTAGTAACGGTCCCCGGCAGCCGAGCCCTCGTCGTAGTAATGGTCCCCGGCAGCCGAGCCCTCGTCGTAGTAACGGTCCCCGGCAGCCGAGCCCTCGTCGTAGTAACGGTCCCCGGCAGCCGAACCCTCGTCGTAGTAACGGTCCCCGGCAGCCGAGCCCTCGTCGTAGTAATGGTCCCCGGCAGCCGAGCCCTTGTCGTTGCAATGGTCCCCGGCAGCCGAGCCCTAGTCGTAGTAACGGTCCCCGGCAGCCGAACCAACGTCGTAGTAACGGTCCCCGGCAGCCGAGCCCTCGTCGTAGTAATGGTCCACGGCAGCCGAGCCCTCGTCGTAGTAATGGTTCCCGGCAACTGAGCCCTCATCGTAGTAATGGTCCCCGGCAGTCGAGTCCTCGTCGTAGTAATGGTCCCCGGCAGCCGAGCCCTCGTCCACAATTTTTTCCTCAGCAGCCGAGCCCTCGTCGTAGTAATGGTCCCCGGCAGCCGAGCCCTCGTCGACAATTGTTTCCCCGGCAGTCGAGCCCTCGTCATAGTAATGGTCCCCGGCAGCAGAGCCCTCGTCGTAGTAACGGTCCCCGGCAGGCGAGCCCTCGTCGTAGTAATGGTCCCCGGCAGCCGAGCCCTCGTCGTAGTAATGGTCCCCGGCAGCCGAGCCCTCGTCGACAATTGTTTCCCCGGCAGCCGAACCCTCGTCGTAGTAACGGTCCCCGGCAGCCGAGCCCTCGTCGTAGTAACGGTCCCCGGCAGCCGAACCCTCGTCGTAGTAACGGTCCCCGGCAGCCGAGCCCTTGTCGTAGTAATGGTCCCCGGCAGCCGAGCCCTTGTCGTAGCAATGGTCCCCGGCAGCCGAGCCCTAATCGTAGTAACTGTCCCCGGCAGCCGAACCAACGTCGTAGTAACGGTCCCCGGCAGCCGAGCCCTCGTCGTAGTAATGGTCCCCGGCAGCCGAGCCCTCGTCGTAGTAATGGTCCCCGGCAGCTGAGCCCTCATCGTAGTAATGGTCCCCGGCAGTCGAGTCCTCGTCGTAGTAATGGTCCCCGGCAGCCGAGACCTCGTCCACAATTTTTTCCCCGGCAGCTGAGCCCTCGTCGTAGTAATGGTCCCCGGCAGCCGAGCCCTCGTCGACAATTGTTTCCCCGGCAGCCGAGCCCTCGTCATAGTAATGGTCTGGTCCCCGGCAGCCGAGCCCTCGTTGTAGTAACGGTCCCCGGCAGGCGAGCCCTCGTCGACAATTGTTTCCCCGGCAGCCGAGCCCTTGTCGTAGCAATGGTCCCCGGCAGCCGAGCCCTCGTCGACAATTGTTTCCCCGGCAGCCGAGCCCTCGTCGTAGTAACGGTCCCCGGCAGCCGAGCCCTCGTCGTAGTAACGGTCCCCGGCAGCCGAGCCCTCGTCGTAGTAATGGTCCCCGGCAGCCGAGCCCTCATCGACAATTGTTTCCCCGGCAGCCGAGCCCTCGTCATAGTAATGGTCCCCGGCAGCCGAGCCCTCGTCGTAGTAATGGTCCCCGGCAGCCGAGCCCTCGTCGTAGTAACGGTCCCCGGCAGGCGAGCCCTCATCGTAGTAATAGTCCCCGGCAGCCGAGCCCTCGTCGTAGTAATGGTCCCCGGTAGCCGAGCCCTCGTCGTAGTAATGGTCCCCGGTAGCCGAGCCCTCGTCGTAGTAATGGTCCCCGGCAGTCGAGCCCTCGTCGTAGTAATGGTCCCCGGCAGCCGAGCCCTCGTCGACAATTGTTTCCCCGGCAGCCGAGCCCTCGTCATAGTAATGGTCCCCGGCAGCCGAGCCCTCGTCGTAGTAATGGTCCCCGGCAGCCGAGCCCTCGTCGTAGTAACGGTCCCCGGCAGGCGAGCCCTCATCGTAGTAATGGTCCCCAGCAGCCGAGCCCTCGTCGTAGTAATGGTCCCCGGCAGCTGAGCCCTCGTCGTAGTAACGGTCCCCGGCAGCCGAGCCCTCGTCGTAGTAACGGTCCCCGGCAGCCGAGCCCTCGTCGTACTAATGGTCCCCGGCAGCCGAGCCCTCGTCGTAGTAATGGTCCCCGGCAGCCGAGCCCTCGTCGACAATTGTTTCCCCGCAGCCGAGCCCTCGTCGTAGTAACGGTCCCCGGCAGCCGAACCCTCGTCGTAGTAACGGTCCCCGGCAGCCGAACCCTCGTCGTAGTAACGGTCCCCGGCAGCCGAGCCCTCGTCGTAGTAACGGTTCCCGGCAGCCGAGCCCTCGTCGTAGTAATGGTCCCCGGCAGTCGAGCCCTCGTCGTAGTAATGGTCCCCGGCAGCCGAGCCCTCGTCGACAATTGTTTCCCCGGCAGCCGAGCCCTCGTCATAGTAATGGTCCCCGGCAGCCGAGCCCTCGTCGTAGTAATGGTCCCCGGCAGCCGAGCTCTCGTCGTAGTAACGGTCCCCGGCAGGCGAGCCCTCATCGTAGTAATGGTCCCCGGCAGCCGAGCCCTCGTCGTAGTAATGGTCCCCGGTAGCCGAGCCCTCGTCATAGTAATGGTCCCGGCAGCCGAGCCCTCGTCGTAGTAACGGTCCCCAGCAGCCGAGCCCTCGTCGTAGTAATGGTCCCCGGCAGCTGAGCCCTCGTCGTAGTAACGGTCCCCGGCAGCCGAGCCCTCGTCGTAGTAACGGTCCCCGGCAGTCGAGCCCTCGTCGTAGTAATGGTCCCCGGCAGCCGAGCCCTCGTCGTAGTAATGGTCCCCGGCAGCCGAGCCCTCGTCGACAATTGTTTCCCCGGCAGCCGAGCCCTCGTCGTACTAATGGTCCCCGGCAGCCGAGCCCTCGTCGTAGTAATGGTCCCCGGCAGCCGAGCCCTCGTCGACAATTGTTTCCCCGGCAGCCGAGCCCTCGTCGTAGTAACGGTCCCCGGCAGCCAAACCCTCGTCGTAGTAACGGTCCCCGGCAGCCGAACCCTCGTCGTAGTAACGGTCCCCGGCAGCCGAGCCCTCGTCGTAGTAACGGTTCCCGGCAGCCGAGCCCTCGTCGTAGTAATGGTCCCCGGCAGCCGAGCCCTCGTCGTAGTAACGGTCCCCGGCAGCCGAGCCCTCGTTGTAGTAACGGTCCCCGGCAGCCGAGTCCTCGTCGTAGTAATGGTCCCCGGCAGTCGAGCTCTCGTCGTAGTAATGGTCCCCGGCAGCCGAGCCCTCGTCGACAATTGTTTCCCCGGCAGCCGAGCCCTCGTCATAGTAATGGTCCCCGGCAGCCGAGCCCTCGTCGTAGAAATGGTCCCCGGCAGCCGAGCCCTCGTCGTAGTAACGGTCCCCGGCAGCCGAGCCCTCGTCGTAGTAATGGTCCCCGGCAGCCGAGCCCTCGTCGTAGTAACGGTCCCCGGCAGCCGAGCCCTCGTCGTAGTAATGGTCCCCGGCAGCTGAGCCCTCATCGTAGTAATGGTCCCCGGCAGTCGAGTCCTCGTCGTAGTAATGGTCCCCGGCAGCCGAGCCCTCGTCCACAATTTTTTCCCCAGCAGCCGAGCCCTCGTCGTAGTAATGGTCCCCGGCAGCCGAGCCCTCGTCGACAATTGTTTCCCCGGCAGCCGAGCCCTCGTCATAGTAATGGTCCCCGGCAGCAGAGCCCTCGTCGTAGTAACGGTCCCCGGCAGGCGAGCCCTCGTCGTAGTAATGGTCCCCGGCAGCCGAGCCCTCGTAGTAGTAATGGTCCCCGGCAGCCGAGCCCTCGTCGACAATTGTTTCCCCGGCAGCCGAACCCTCGTCGTAGTAACGGTCCCCGGCAGCCGAGCCCTCGTCGTAGTAACGGTCCCCGGCAGCCGAACCCTCGTCGTAGTAACGGTACCCGGCAGCCGAGCCCTCGTCGTAGTAATGGTCCCCGGCAGCCGAGCCCTCGTCGTAGTAACGGTCCCCGGCAGGCGAGCCCTCATCGTAGTAATGGTCCCCGGCAGCCGAGCCCTCGTCGTAGTAATGGTCCCCGGCAGCTGAGCCCTCGTCGTAGTAACGGTCCCCGGCAGCCGAGCCCTCGTCGTAGTAACGGTCCCCGGCAGCCGAGCCCTCGTCGTACTAATGGTCCCCGGCAGCCGAGCCCTCGTCGTAGTAATGGTCCCCGGCAGCCGAGCCCTCGTCGACAATTGTTTCCCCGCAGCCGAGCCCTCGTCGTAGTAACGGTCCCCGGCAGCCGAACCCTCGTCGTAGTAACGGTCCCCGGCAGCCGAACCCTCGTCGTAGTAACGGTCCCCGGCAGCCGAGCCCTCGTCGTAGTAACGGTTCCCGGCAGCCGAGCCCTCGTCGTAGTAATGGTCCCCGGCAGCCGAGCCCTCGTCGTAGTAATGGTCCCCGGCAGCCGAGCCCTCGTCGACAATTGTTTCCCCGGCAGCCGAGCCCTCGTCATAGTAATGGTCCCCGGCAGCCGAGCCCTCGTCGTAGTAATGGTCCCCGGCAGCCGAGCTCTCGTCGTAGTAACGGTCCCCGGCAGGCGAGCCCTCATCGTAGTAATGGTCCCCGGCAGCCGAGCCCTCGTCGTAGTAATGGTCCCCGGTAGCCGAGCCCTCGTCGTAGTAATGGTCCCGGCAGCCGAGCCCTCGTCGTAGTAACGGTCCCCAGCAGCCGAGCCCTCGTCGTAGTAATGGTCCCCGGCAGCCGAGCCCTCGTCGTAGTAACGGTCCCCGGCAGCCGAGCCCTCGTCGTAGTAACGGTCCCCGGCAGTCGAGCCCTCGTCGTAGTAATGGTCCCCGGCAGCCGAGCCCTCGTCGTAGTAATGGTCCCCGGCAGCCGAGCCCTCGTCGACAATTGTTTCCCCGGCAGCCGAGCCCTCGTCGTACTAATGGTCCCCGGCAGCCGAGCCCTCGTCGTAGTAATGGTCCCCGGCAGCCGAGCCCTCGTCGACAATTGTTTCCCCGGCAGCCGAGCCCTCGTCGTAGTAACGGTCCCCGGCAGCCAAACCCTCGTCGTAGTAACGGTCCCCGGCAGCCGAACCCTCGTCGTAGTAACGGTCCCCGGCAGCCGAGCCCTCGTCGTAGTAACGGTTCCCGGCAGCCGAGCCCTCGTCGTAGTAATGGTCCCCGGCAGCCGAGCCCTCGTCGTAGTAACGGTCCCCGGCAGCCGAGCCCTCGTTGTAGTAACGGTCCCCGGCAGCCGAGTCCTCGTCGTAGTAATGGTCCCCGGCAGTCGAGCTCTCGTCGTAGTAATGGTCCCCGGCAGCCGAGCCCTCGTCGACAATTGTTTCCCCGGCAGCCGAGCCCTCGTCATAGTAATGGTCCCCGGCAGCCGAGCCCTCGTCGTAGAAATGGTCCCCGGCAGCCGAGCCCTCGTTGTAGTAACGGTCCCCGGCAGCCGAGCCCTCGTCGTAGTAATGGTCCCCGGCAGCCGAGCCCTCGTCGTAGTAACGGTCCCCGGCAGCCGAACCCTCGTCGTAGTAACGGTCCCCGGCAGCCGAGCCCTCGTCGTAGTAATGGTCCCCGGCAGCCGAGCCCTTGTCGTAGCAATGGTCCCCGGCAGCCGAGCCCTAGTCGTAGTAACGGTCCCCGGCAGCCGAACCAACGTCGTAGTAACGGTCCCCGGCAGCCGAGCCCTCGTCGTAGTAATGGTCCACGGCAGCCGAGCCCTCGTCGTAGTAATGGTCCCCGGCAGCCGAGCCCTCATCGTAGTAATGGTCCCCGGCAGTCGAGTCCTCGTCGTAGTAATGGTCCCCGGCAGCTGAGCCCTCATCGTAGTAATGGTCCCCGGCAGTCGAGCCCTCGTCGTAGTAATGGTCCCCGGCAGCCGAGCCCTCGTCGACAATTGTTTCCCCGGCAGCCGAGCCCTCGTCATAGTAATGGTCCCCGGCAGCAGAGCCCTCGTCGTAGTAACGGTCCCCGGCAGGCGAGCCCTCGTCGTAGTAATGGTCCCCGGCAGCCGAGCCCTCGTAGTAGTAATGGTCCCCGGCAGCCGAGCCCTCGTCGACAATTGTTTCCCCGGCAGCCGAGCCCTCGTCATAGTAATGGTCTTGTCCCCGGCAGCCGAGCCCTCGTCGTAGTAACGGTCCCCGGCAGGCGAGCCCTCGTCGACAATTGTTTCCCCGGCAGCCGTGCCCTTGTCGTAGCAATGGTCCCCGGCAGCCGAGCCCTAGTCGTAGTAACGGTCCCCAGCAGCCGAACCAACGTCGTAGTAACGGTCCCCGGCAGCCGAGCCCTCGTCGTAGTAATGGTCCCCGGCAGCCGAGCCCTCGTCGTAGGAATGGTCCCCGGCAGCTGAGCCCTCATCGTAGTAATGGTCCCCGGCAGTCGAGCCCTCGTCGTATTAATGGTCCCCGGCAGCCGAGGCCTCGTCCACAATTTTTTCCCCGGCAGCCGAGCCCTCGTCGTAGTAACGGTCCCCGGCAGCCGAGCCCTCGTCGTAGTAACGGTTCCCGGCAGCCGAGCCCTCGTCGTAGTAATGGTCCCCGGCAGCCGAGCCCTCGTCGTAGTAATGGTCCCCGGCAGCCGAGCCCTCGTCGACAATTGTTTCCCCGGCAGCCGAGCCCTCGTCATAGTAATGGTCCCCGGCAGCCGAGCCCTCGTCGTAGTAATGGTCCCCGGCAGCCGAGCCCTCGTCGTAGTAACGGTCCCCGGCAGGCGAGCCCTCATCGTAGTAATGGTCCCCGGCAGCCGAGCCCTCGTCGTACTAATGGTCCCCGGTAGCCGAGCCCTCGTAGTAGTAACGGTCCCCGGCAGCCGAGCCCTCGTCGTAGTAATGGTCCCCGGCAGCCGAGCCCTCGTCGACAATTGTTTCCTCGGCAGCCGAGCCCTCGTCGTAGTAATGGTCCCCGGCAGCCGAGCCCTCGTCGTAGTAACGGTCCCCGGCAGGCGAGCCCTCGTCGTAGTAATGGTCCCCGGCAGCCGAGCCCTCGTAGTAGTAATGGTCCCCGGCAGCCGAGCCCTCGTCGACAATTGTTTCCCCCGGCAGCCGAACCCTCGTCGTAGTAACGGTCCCCGGCAGCCGAGCCCTCGTCGTAGTAACGGTCCCCGGCAGCCGAACCCTCGTCGTAGTAACGGTCCCCGGCAGCCGAGCCCTCGTCGTAGTAATGGTCCCCGGCAGCCGAGCCCTTGTCGTAGCAATGGTCCCCGGCAGCCGAGCCCTAATCGTAGTAACGGTCCCCGGCAGCCGAACCAACGTCGTAGTAACGGTCCCCGGCAGCCGAGCCCTCGTCGTAGTAATGGTCCCCGGCAGCCGAGCCCTCGTCGTAGTAATGGTCCCCGGCAGCTGAGCCCTCATCGTAGTAATGGTCCCCGGCAGTCGAGTCCTCGTCGTAGTAATGGTCCCCGGCAGCCGAGCCCTCGTCCACAATTTTTTCCCCGGCAGCCGAGCCCTCGTCGTAGTAATGGTCCCCGGCAGCCGAGCCCTCGTCGACAATTGTTTCCCCGGCAGCCGAGCCCTCGTCATAGTAATGGTCTGGTCCCCGGCAGCCGAGCCCTCGTCGTAGTAACGGTCCCCGGCAGGCGAGCCCTCGTCGACAATTGTTTCCCCGGCAGCCGAGCCCTTGTCGTAGCAATGGTCCCCGGCAGCCGAGCCCTAGTCGTAGTAACGGTCCCCAGCAGCCGAACCAACGTCGTAGTAACGGTCCCCGGCAGCCAAGCCCTCGTCGTAGTAATGGTCCCCGGCAGCCGAGCCCTCGTCGTAGTAATGGTCCCCGGCAGCTGAGCCCTCATCGTAGTAATGGTCCCCGGCAGTCGAGTCCTCGTCGTAGTAATGGTCCCCGGCAGCCGAGCCCTCGTCCACAATTTTTTCCCCGGCAGCCGAGCCCTCGTCGTAGTAACGGTCCCCGGCAGCCGAGCCCTCGTCGTAGTAACGGTTCCCGGCAGCCGAGCCCTCGTCGTAGTAATGGTCCCCGGCAGCCGAGCCCTCGTCGTAGTAATGGTCCCCGGCAGCCGAGCCCTCGTCGACAATTGTTTCCCCGGCAGCCGAGCCCTCGTCATAGTAATGGTCCCCGGCAGCCGAGCCCTCGTCGTAGTAATGGTCCCCGGCAGCCGAGCCCTCGTCGTAGTAACGGTCCCCGGCAGGCGAGCCATCATCGTAGTAATGGTCCCCGGCAGCCGAGCCCTCGTCGTAGTAATGGTCCCCGGTAGCCGAGCCCTCGTAGTAGTAACGCTCTCCGGCAGCCGAGCCCTCGTCGTAGTAATGGTCCCCGGCAGCCGAGCCCTCGTCGACAATTGTTTCCCCGGCAGCCGAGCCCTCGTCGTAGTAACGGTCCCCGGCAGCC